>NC_091439.1:141824924-142079021 GCF_964237555.1 Oryctolagus cuniculus
ACTGTCCCTTCCACCTCCGTGGAAGGGCGGTTCCCCCTGGCCACTTTCCCCACTTCCGCAGGGGAGCGGCACACCGCCGGCCAGCTCTCTCGGGGGCTGCACAGGTGTTCCCCTTAGATGTTCCCCTTAGATGTTCCTGGTGCATGCCGTCTCTCTCCTCCTTTATAGTCCT
Organism: Oryctolagus cuniculus; assembly: GCF_964237555.1. Lineage (NCBI taxonomy): Eukaryota > Metazoa > Chordata > Mammalia > Lagomorpha > Leporidae > Oryctolagus > Oryctolagus cuniculus. The sequence goes on from NC_091439.1 coordinate 141,825,097, forward strand.
CCTCCGCCAATCCTAACTCAGCTGCCCACACGCCGAACACGCTGCTCTCCTCCAATCAGGAGCAAGTCCTACAGTTTATTGGCTGAACTGGAGGCAGCTGTGTAAAAGCTGTTTTCTTCTCTCCCAGTGCCATATTGTGGGAGAGCAGATGCATAGAATAAGTCTTAATTCCAGTAACTTAGTCTAGTCCGAATTGCTCCCCATAGGTGACACCCAAGTTAAGTGTGGTAAATCTCTTTTTTTATATATATGAAGGAAGATTTGTTCTGCTCTGTTGCCATATTCTTATGCTCACCTCCTCTCCTCAATGGAGACCTGTGCATAAGCCCCAGTGGGCTCATCCTTGCTGCCACAAGAACAACACAAAGAATCTAAGCAGTACTCCCTGTGAACATGTATTCTGCAGCAATGACCCTCACCAGAAAATAAGGTAGCTATGAGCATGTAGAGCCACCCACATTGATGCCCAAAGTCTCAGTCACAGCCTGCAGCCTCCCACACAGCCACAGTATTTTCACAGTCCTGTCACCCAAGGATCCCACAGTCATGTTCATCCAGCACCCTGTCTGACCTGAAATTGGAATAATAGTTACTAGAGACTCTTAATTATGGGGGTGGGCTAAAGAATGGTTAGATAAGGAATATCAAAATGTAGAATAAATAAATTTTAATGTTTCACAGCACAGTGGGTGACTAGAGCTTATAATGAGGTATTTTGTATTTAGTTTTATGAAAACAGATATATTAATATGACAAAATGGATTCATGGCAATGATTATAGCATGGGGAAAGTGGTATATTATAATGTGCATGATAAAATCATAAGGCAGTATTTATAACTATACACAAATAATATGTCCATGCAATTTTTATACTGTTTCTATATTACCTTCTGTTGTCGGGGACATCAAACAAAGTCCACTGTAATCAATGAAATCAAATTGAGGAGTCTTTAGTAGCCAGCTGGTGGCTGTCCTGCTCACAGAACAAGTCCAGAGAAGACAGCCCTGAGTTGCATTTTGGGGGAATTATTTTTTGACAGGCAGACCTAGATAGTGAGAGAGGGAGACAGAGAGAAAGGTCTTCCTTTTCCATTGGTTCACCCCCCAAATGGCCACTACAGCTGGCACACTGTGCCAATCTGAAGCCAGGAACCAGGTGCTTCCTTCTAGTCTCCCATGTGGGTGCAGGACCGAAGGACTTGGCCATCTTCCACTGCCTTCCCGGGCTACAGCAGAGAGTTGGACTGGAAGAGGAGCAACCAGGACAGAATCTGGCACCCCAACCGGGACTAGACCCAGGGTGCTGGCGCTGCAGGTGGAGGATTAGCCTTGTGAGCCATGGCGTCAGTGGGGGAATTTTCAAAGGCAAAAACTACTGTCTGGCAAGCAAGCAAGCAGTTGTACAGAAGCCAAAAACATGCTGGTTACAGGCATATAAACAAACCACACTCAAGTATTATATCTATCCTGTGGAAAAATTTTCTTAAGTCATTCTGTCACAAATTTCCTAAGTTTCCAATTTTTTAAGTCACCCTATCACATTCCCCACTGGTTTTGTTTGGGAGTCAAGTCATCAATTCTTCTTGGTTTAGGAACTACATTGTGTTCTAAGTATCATCAACTTAACTGCTTTTAGGTGGCTAGTCATATATTGGGTTCAGCAATTAATAACACAAGGGCCTATTAGTAACCTGTGTATTATTAGAATCAGTGGACATGCCAGTTCTGATTGGAGAGATGTTAACTAGGGTGTACAAGAGAGTAAACTTTTTTTTTGACAGGCAGATTTAGTGAGAGAGAGAGACAGAGAGAAAGGTCTTCGTTTTCTGTTGGTTCACCCCCCAAAAAATGGCCACTACTGCTGGTGCGCTGTGCTGATCTGACACCAGGAGCCAGGTGCTTCCTCCTGGTCTCCCATGTGGGTACAGGGCCCATGCACTTAGGCCATCCTCCACTGCCTTCCAGGGCCACAGCAGAGAGCTGGACTGGAAGAGGAGCAACCGGGACAGAATCTGGTGCCCCAACCAGGACTAGAACCTGGGGTGCCAGTGCTACAGATGGAGGATTAGCCTAGTGAGCCATGGCAGTTTTGGCTCACCTCTATATATATCTTTATTATGCTAATATAAGTTAATCCTAGCAGTATGAATTCATGGCTATCTGGATTGTCTTTATCATTGTAAAATAATTAAATCCCTTGAAATTTTTAATTATTTCCCTGGGGATATTCATGAACACAGTTTTCCAGAGCCATCTTAGAAAAGACTGAGCGTTAACCATTTCCTGGTAAGATAATTTTCCCTGAGGCCAGCACTGTGGTGTATTTGGTAAAGCTGCCACCAGCAGTGCTAAAATCCTATATGGGTGGCAGTTTGAGAACCTGGTTGCTCTACTTCTGATCCAGCGCTCTACTATGGCCTGGGAAAGCAGTGGAAGTTGGCCCAAGTCCTTGGGCCCCTGCACCCACGTGGGAAACCCAAAGGAAGCTCCTGACTCCTGACTTCAGATCGGCACAGCTCTGGCCATTGTGACCAATTGTGGAGTGAACCAGCGGATGAAAGATCTCTCTCTCTCTGCCTCTCTTTCTCTCTGTGTGTAACTCTTTCAAATAAATAAATAAATAAATAAATCTGGATTTTTATAGGACCATTAATTTACTGTTGATATTTAGAAGTTTCAATAGAGTACTTCTATATTTTGACATCTTTCCATCATGGTTATTTAGAAAGTAGCAAGATATTTGTTTCATTTACATTTTGCAATTTTTTATCTTATTTTCATTTGTAGTATATTTGCAGAAGACTATTTTATGGTAAATTTCCTTATATGTGCTTGTTATTCTATTATTGCTCCTAAAAATTACTAATTTCTCAAATAATCACTGTTTTAATTCATTACATATGCACCCATTCTTTTTGTTTGTTCTTTGAATATTTAAATGTAACCTATGCATATATAAATATAGTATAAGGCAACTCTAGCCCTAGGGTAACTGTAGTCATTTCGTTTGTTTTTTTTTTTTGTGAAGTAATCAATACCCTGAAAAATCTGTATTCATCCTGGAAATGTTCTGTATACAGTTTTGCAAGTGCCACACTAGGCCAGTCTGATAATTCACCATTTTAAAGAAACAGGATTTTTTTTAAATTTTTTCTGGATGTTTATTGACAATGAAGTTATCTTTTTTTTTTTTTTGCTTAATATCAGATATTTATTCCTTAGCTTCCTACTATTACTAAAATCTACTCTATAAGTGGCTCCTCATACAGTTTCCATTTCATAGAAATTCTGTCCTGTAATAGTTCACTTTGAAATGTCCAGTGCTGGGGATGAGAATGCTTCAAGCATAGCTTGGGATCATGAGATCCCAGGGGCCACCATTTTAAGGTTGTTCTCCCCACCCCCAGCTGCCACACAAAAAGCTGCAAGTAACACAGGAAGCATTTCTGCAAGGCCATCCAGGTTGAACAAAGAGCACTACACTTGATTCAAATTACACATTCAGTACTATACTGTACACACCCAGCATTACACATGCTTAAAATAATGTAAGTATGCATAGTGACATAAATGGGTCTCTGAAAGTAAACTATTAGCAGGCAAATGCATATTTTAAAACTCCTAAATAACACCATTTTCTCTACAGTTAACAGTGTTGCACACACATGGACTGCTGCAGAAGTCCTGGGCATGCAGAAAGAGGTGGAGAGAATAATCATGTGTTAACATGGATGTAGGAAGTGTTCCAGCCAAATCTTATTCTAAAGACACCCCTGCAAAACCAGAGCCAGTTTCCAGGCTGAATGGGGTTCTAAGGGATGGAACTGTGCTTTCACATAGGCAGGTGGATGCACTCTGATTCCCAGGGTAACTTCAGCCTCTGGGGGCAGAGGAGCTGGCAACCCCTTTCTCAAATGTGTCTGTCAACCCTTGGAATTCCGCCCAGGTCTGCAGGGCTGTGCTGTGCTGATGGAAATCCTTTTGACCTGGTAGACCCAGAGGCACCACAGCTATAGTTTGGCAGTAACCTCCAGTTATTGCAGCTTTCAGACTAAATGTATAATTCAGACTTCCCCCAGGAGAATTAAATATGTTTGTATTTGCTTGTGATTTTAAAATTATATATAAAATAGCAAAGTTTGTAACTAATAGCACCATAAAAACATGCCTGATAATAGAAAATAAAATAATAAAATGAATTATTTTTGACTCAGAGCAATGTTTCCTGCCACTAATGTCAACAAAGTAAATCATTTTAACTGAATTTGGGGGAAATTAGATAACTTTCTGGAGCAAAAATATTCTTGTATGGAAAATATAACCAAGTTGGATCATGTATAAATACATGTATACATATGCAAGGGCAATTTTAAAAGGTGGTGGCAAATGGAAGTAAAAGCTGTGTTTATTTTGATTGAAATCCAAATTGAAAACCAAATGTTAAAACTCATGCAAATAAGTTGCTCTTCAAAAAGTTCATGAAAAATGCAATCAATAAAAATACCATTCATGGGTTCAACAATATTTTAACAAAATAAACTTCTCTTTTGTTTTCCATAAACTTTCTGATGCATCCTCATATAAATATAATTACATAATTATGTATTTATATATACACTTTTATTACACATCAGAGTGAAAAAGTGTAGGTATTCATACAGCTCCCTCTTCAGAATAGTTGCAGGCTTTCAAGTAATGTAAAACTATTTACAGACAGAAAATCAGGGGCAAAAGAAGGCATCTAACTCTTATTGATGGGTCAACTGGGTTTCAAAAATCAGAGGACAGTACTGTGTATGTATTAGGACAGTAGAGCATACGTGAACACCTGAGAAATAAGATAGCTACAGTTTTGAAACATCTTTTCCTGTTGTCTGACTTTAAAAGGAATGCCCATCCCCCTGGAAAGAAGAGGGTCAGTTAGTGAAATGCAGACAGATATTGCCCTTGGCTGTCCATTTGCTTGGCAGATTAAGTTAATTTTTGACATCCTTTTTTACAGATTTATTTATTTATCTGAAAGTCAGAGTTACACAGAGAAAGAAGGAGAGGCAGAGAGAGAGTCTTCCATCTGCTGGTTCACTTCCCAGGTGGCCACAATAGCCAGAGTATGCTGATCTGAAGCCAGGAGCCAGGAAATTCTTCTGGGTCTCCCACATGGGTGCAGGGGCCCAAGGACTTGGGCCATCTTCACAACCACTCTACCCTGAGTCATGACCTCTAAGCTTGGGCTCAAAACATATCCACCACTTATCAAGGGGAAACCCTCCAAGACCAGCAAAAAAAAAATCTACCATCAAAGTAAGAACTACTAAAACCAACTGAAACTGTTGAGACTGAATATCTAAATAGTGGCAATGCAAATGAGGCTGCCAATGGTGCAAAAGAAATGAGAGCTCCTAAACACTTTAATTCTAAGATGTTAAGCAAAGCAATCATCCCATCACTAGACAGAAGTAAGGAAGGTAAGGAAAAAGCAAGTTCTTGGACCAGTTTACACAAAAGGCCCTCTGCCAGTATTGATTCTAAACTTGTTTGGGGGAAAGGTGGTAGACAGGAAATGGGGCATGTTTAAGCCCAGGACACATTGTCTATTTTTTTTTATTATTATTTGATAGATAGAGACAGAAAGATCTTCCTTCCATTGGTTCACCCCCCCAAAATGGCCACCATGGCCAGAGCTACACTGATCTGAAGCCAGGATCTAGGTGCCTCCTCCTGGTCTCCTATGTGGGTGCAGGGACTCAAGCACCTGGGCCATCCTCCAATGCCCTCCTGAGCCACAGCAGAGAGCTGGACTGGAAGAGGAGCAACTGGGACTAGATCCAGGTGCCCATATGGGATGCTGGCACTGCAGGTGGAGGATTAATCAAGTGAGCCACGGTGCTGGCCCCACATTGTCTACTATTAAGGTATATTTATTGTAACATTTTTATTTATTGGAAAGGCTGAGTGACAGAGACAAAGAGAACTTGCATACACTTGATCACTTTCCCAGATGCCTAAAACAGCCAGGCTTGAGTCAGTCCAAATCCTGATGCATAGAACCCTATCTGATCTTCCCACTTGGGTGTCAGGGATCCAAATGTTGATCCATCACTTTCTGTCTCCAGGGTGTACATTTTCAGGGAGCTGGATCAGAAACACAGGTGGGACTTCACCCCAGGCACTCCAATATAGTATGCAGGTATTCCTAGTGGTGGTCTAATTTGCTATACCACAACACCTGCCCCCAAGACACATTATATTTGAGTGAGATTTTTAATCAAACATCAAAATGAGAATATTAATAAATTAAGATTTTAAAATGTTAAGGCCAGAGCTGTGGTACAGCAAGTTAAGTCACTGCCTGCAGCACCAGGATCCCTAAATGGCACTGGTTTCAGTCCCAGCTGCTCCATTTCTGTTCCAACTCCCTGCTAATGTGCCTGGGAAAGCAACAGAGGATGGTCCAAGTACTTGGGCCCCTGACCCCATGTGGGAGACCTGGAAGAATCTCCTGGCTCCTGGTTTCAGCCTGGCCCATCCCTGGCTATTATGGCCATTTGGGAAGTGATCAGTGTATGGAAGATCTCTCTGTCTCTGTCTTCCCTCTGTCTGTATCTTTCCCTTTCAAATAAATTAAATAAATCTTTAAGAAAAGCACATGGTGAAAGGAATTAAAAGACAAGGTTATTTTTAAAAAGTAAAGAAAGAAATCTTTTTTAAAAAGGCAAATTTTGTCCATTAAAACAAAACAGCAGATAAGTTCAAGTAATACATCATATACAAGAGATAACACTTAAGATTCAAAGATGCAAAATGATCAGAAATTAAAGAAAAAACACAATTTCCAGCATGTAAGAATGATGGTTATACTAGCAAACAATGCTCAGACTAAACTTTTCATCTTTTTGTTTTAAAGATTTATTAATTTATTTGGAAGTAAGAGTTATAGAGAGGAAGAGGGAGAGACAAACACAGATGCTCCATCTGCTGGTTAACTCCCTAAATGGCCACAACAGCCAGAGTTTAGCCAGTCTGAAGCCAGAATGCAGGAACTTCTTCAGGGTCTCCTTCGTAAATAAAGGGGCTCAAGGACATGGACCATCTTCTACTGGTGCCTATATAGGATGCTGGCACTGCTGGCAGTGGCTTTACCCAGTATGTCACATCACCCCCAGAATAGATTTTTTTTTTAAGATTTATTTATTTGAAAGGTAGAGTTACAGAGAGGCAGAGGCAGAGGCAGAGAGAGAGAGAGAGAGAGAAGTCTTCCATCCACTGGTTCACTCCCCAGATGGCCACAAGGTTTAGAGCTGCACCAATCCAAAGCCAGGAGCCTCTTCCAGGTCTGCCATGTGCGTGCATGGTCCCAAGAACTTGGGCATTTTCTACTGCTTTCCCAGGCCATAACAGAAAGATGAATTGGAATTGTAGCAGCTGGGGTTTGAATTGGAGCCCATATGGAATCCTGGCTGTTGTAGGCGGCACCTTCAACTACTATACCCCCATATTAGACTTTAAGGCAAAAGATGCCACTAAAAATAAACAAGAAATATGAAGTAGCAAAATGATCATCCAATATGTATTAAATATGTCATATATATATATTTAACAAAGCTTTTTAAAATTAAATAAAATGAACAAAAATATATGGACAAATAAACCATAAAACAACAGTGCTCCGAGATGCCAATATCCATCTTTCAATAATGGAAGTACTACTACCAAAAAAGCCTGAAAAGGATATAGAAAATTTACACTCTATAACAACAAAGTGTTTATTTTATACCATTCAATAATGCATTCCATTTGAGTATGTATGCAACATTTGCCAGAGAAGACTGTTTACTAGATCATGTAATAGCCTAAATAAAGTTGAAAGGATTTAAACCATAAAATATTTCCTCTGGCCATGAGGGATTTCAATTGAAAAATTAGGGATGAGTTGCCTGGTAGTTAAGATATCATTTGGTATGCCCATTGTATATTATATTACCTAGGTTCAAGTCTTGGCTCTGTTTCCCTTTCCAGTTCCCACCAATGTGAATGCTGAGAAAAAGCAGTTAGTAGCTCAAGCACTTTGGTCCTTGCCAGTTATGTGAGGAACCTGGATTGAGTTCAGTGTGGCCAGAAAAGGCTCAGCTGTTACAAGCATTTGAAGAGCAAACCAGCAGATGGATAACACTACCCATGTTTCTGGCTCCCAAAGAAAACAACTTTTGAAAGCCTGAAAATCAAAAACAAAAGGACATTTGACAGGTCGGAAAATACATGAAAAATCAGTAGCATATCCCTCAGTATCCAGTGGGTCACAGAAGAAATCACAATGGAATTAAGAATTTGAAGTCCTTGGGACTCTGCATCCACATGGGAGACCTGGAGGAAGTTCCTGGCTCCTGGCTTCAGATTGGTGCAGCTCCGGCCATTGCAACCATCTGGGGAGTGAACCAGCAGATGGAAGACCTCTCTGTCTACCTCTCTCTGTAACTCTTTCAAATAAATAAAATAAATCCTTTAAAAAAAATAAGAAAGGCAAGATGGCGGAATAGTGAGGGTGTGCACCGATAGTCCGGGAAAATTTAGTTTAATAAAAGGGGAGTTACGGTAGCCTCAGAAAAAAGAACCAGGAAAATATTGCAGAGGAAACTCTTCTGGATCGAGTGGCTGTGAATCAGAGGACCTACTGGGAGAACAAGGTCGCCCGCCGCGCGGAAGCCAAGCCGCGGGACCGAGCCATGGAATCCACAGGGTCTGCGTGCCAGTGCTCGAAGGGGAGTTCATGCCACACAGACAACAGCGGGGAGACTTGGGACGTCCAGGGCTCCGAGTCCACACATCGGCGCTGGAAGGGGAGGTGAGCTCAATAACCCGAGACATTGGCGGGGAAACGGGGGCCAGAATCTAGAGGGGGGCCGGAAAGTGCAGCAAACTCACTACTGGAAAGAAGGAAAAAAAAAGCTTGGGGGTTTCTCTTCCCCCTAACCTTGCAAAGGTTGCAAGGCTGCAAGGCTTGAAGAATTCCCAAGAGACAAAGAGCAGGCCCCCTTTCTGGATTTACATATCAATGGGGGAGAGCTAAGGAACTGAGTCACTACAATTCAGTAGCCTAGGCAACCCAGTGGGAGTCCAGAGGAGCCTAAATGGACGCTGTGGGTAGAAGCCAGAGACTGGAAGCTAAATACCATCAATTCTGCACAGCTGTGCCATGCGGTGTTACTTACCCCCTGAATAAATAAAATAAATAAATAAATAAATAAAAAGAGAGAGATTTACCATGCATAACCTGAGGGTGTCACCTTTGCACACCCTTAACCAGGAAGAACCAAGCAGAGCTCTCAGGCCGCACCCATCTCAAGCCTCCAAGCTCCTCCAACAGCAGGCAGTCCACTTAACACGGGCATAGTATAAAATAATAAAAAAAAAGCACAGTGATGCAAGAAGAATTAACTATGCCAAGTAACAAACACAGAAATCGAGGGAACAAGATCAACGATGACACTATGATGCCTCCAAATAAACAAAACACCCCAAACCAAGATTATGAAGATGATGAGATAGAAGAAATGCAAGATACGGATTTCAAAAAATTTATGATAAGAACATTTAGAAGTTTTCAAAAGCAAATCCTTGAACTACAGAAATCCTTATTGGACAAGATTGAAAATCTCTCTCGTGAAAATGAAATTTTAAGGAAGAATCAAAATGAAACTCAGAAACTAGTAGAACAGGAAAGTGTGATAGTGAAGAGAAATCAAAATGAAATGAAGAGCTCAATAGATCAAATGACAAACACATTAGAAAGCCTTACAAACAGAATGGGTGAAGCAGAAGAGAGAATATCGGACTTAGAAGATAGAGCACAGGAAAACATACAGTCAAACCAAAGAAAAGAAGAGGAAATTAGAAATCTAAAAAATATTGTTGGGAATCTACAGGATACTATTAAAAAAACCAACATTCGAGTTCTAGGAGTTCCTGAAGGCATGGAGAGAGAGAAAGGATTAGAAGGCCTTTTTAGTGAGATACTAGCAGAGAACTTTCCAGGTTTGGAGAAGGACAGAGACATCCTAGTACAGGAATCTCATAGAACCCCCAATAAACACGACCAAAAGAGATCCTCACCACGACACATGGTAATTAAACTTACCACAGTGAAACATAAAGAAAAGATCCTAAAATGTGCAAGAGAGAAACCTCAGATTACTCTCAGAGGATCTCCAATCAGACTCACAGCAGACTTCTCATCAGAAACCTACAGGCTAGGAGGGAATGGCGAGACATAGCACAGGTGCTAAGAGAGAAAAATTGCCAGCCCAGAATATTATATCCTGCCAAGCTCTCATTTGTGAATGAAGGTGAAATAAAGACTTTTCATAGCAAACAGAAATTGAAAGACTTTGTGGCCACTCGTCCGGCCCTGCAAAAGATACTTAAAGATGTGCTACACTCAGAAACACAGAAACACGGCCATCAATATAAAAGAAGGTAAAGGAAGAAAACCTACCAGTAAAAGAGCATGGGAAGCTCAAAGCATATACTAGAAAATATTTCCGGGAAAATGGCAGGGCAAAGTCACTACGTATCAATAGTCACATTGAACATTAATGGTCTGAATTAGTTAAAAGACACCGTTTGGCTGACTGGCTCACAGAACACAACCCAACTATTTGTTGCCTACAAGAAACATATCTCTCTAACAAAGAGGCATGCAGACTGAAAGTGAAAGGTTGGAAAAAGATATTCCATGCCAACAGAAACCAAAAAAAAGCAGGTGTAGCCATATTAATATCAGACAAAAAAAACTTTAATACAAAAACTGTTAAGAGAGACAAAGAGGGACACTATATAATGATTAAGGGTTCAATTCAACAGGAAGATGTAACTATTATAAATGTATATGCACCTAATTACAGGGCACCGGTCTATTTAAAAGATATGTTAAGGGACTTAAAGGGAGATTTAGATTCCAATACAATAGTACTGGGGGACTTCAATACTCCACTCTCAGAAATAGACAGATCATCTGGACAGAAGATCAACAAGGAAACAGCAGATTTAATTGACACTATTGCCAAAATGGATCTAACAGATATCTACAGAACTTTCAACCCTACATCTACAGACTTCACATTCTTCTCAGCAGCACATGGAACCTTCTCTAGGATTGATCACATACTAGGCCATAAAGCAAGTCTCAGCAAATTTAAAAGAACTAGAATCATACCATGCAGCTTCTCAGACCACAGCGGAATGAAGCTGGAAATTAGCAACTCAGGAAACCCCAGAAAGTATGCAAACACATGGAGACTGAACAACATGCTCCTGAATGAACACTGGGTCATTCAAGAAATCAAAAGAGAAATCAAAAACTTTCTGGAAGTAAATGAAGACAACAACACAACATATCAAAACTTATGGGATACAGCAAAAGCAGTATTGAGAGGCAAATTTAAAGCAATAGGTGCCTATATCAAGAAATTGGAAAGGTACCAAATAAATGAGCTTTCAGCGCATCTCAAGGACCTAGAAAAACTGCAGCAAACCAAACCCAAATCTAGTAGGAGAAGAGAAATAATTAAAACCAGAGAAGAAATTAACAGGATTGAATCCAAAAAAACATTACAAAAAATCAGCCAAGCGAGAAGCTGGTTTTTTGAAAAAATAAACAAAATTGACACCCCATTGGCCCAACTGACTAAAAAAAGAAAAGACCCAAATCAATAAAATCAGAGATGAAAAAGGAAATGTAACAACAGACACCACAGAAATAAAAAGAATCATCAGAAACTACTACAAGGACCTGTATGCCAGCAAACAGGAAAATCTATCAGAAATGGATAGATTCCTGGACACATGCAATCTACCAAAATTGAACCATGAAGACATAGAAAACCTAAATAGACCCATAACTGAAACAGAAATTGAAACAGTAATAAAGGCCCTCCCAACAAAGAAAATCCCAGGAACAGATGGATTCACTGCTGAATTCTACCAGACATTTAAAGAAGAACTAATCCCATTTCTTCTCAAAATATTCAGAACAATCAAAAAAGAGGGAATCCTCCCAAATTCTTTCTATGAAGCCAGCATCACCTTAATCCCTAAGCCAGAGAAAGATGCACACTGAAAGAAAATTACAGACCAATATCCCTGATGAACATAGACGCAAAAATCCTCAATAAAATTCTGGCCAATAGAGTACAACAACACATCAGGAAAATCATCCACCCAGACCAAGTGGGATTCATCCCTGGTATGCAGGGATGGTTCAACATTCCCAAATCAATCAATGTGATTCACCACATTAACAGACTGCAAAAGAAAAACCATATGATTATCTCAATTGATGCAGAGAAAGCATTTGATAAAATACAACACCCTTTCATGATGAAAACTCTAAGCAAATTGGGTATAGAAGAAACATTCCTCAATATAATCAAAGCAATTTATGAAAAACCCACAGCCAGCATTCTATTGAATGGGGAAAAGTTGGAAGCATTTCCACTGAAATCTGGCACCAGGCAGGGATGCCCACTCTCACCACTGCTATTTAACATAGTTCTGGAAGTTTTAGCCAGAGCCATCAGACAAGAAAAAGAAATCAAAGAAATACAAATCGAGAAGGAAGAAGTCAAACTATCCCTCTTTGCAGACGATATGATTCTGTACTTAGAGGATCCAAAGAACTCTACTAAGAGACTATTGGAACTCATAGAGGAGTTTGGCAAAGTGGCAGGATATAAAATCAATGCACAAAAATCAACAGCCTTTGTATACACAGGCAATGCCATGGCTGAGGAAGAACTTCTAAGATCAATCCCATTCACAATAGCTACAAAAACAATCAAATACCTTGGAATAAACTTAACCAAGGACGTTAAAGATCTCTACGATGAGAATTACAAAATCTTAAAGAAAGAAATAGAAGAGGATACCAAGAAATGGAAAAATCTTCCATGCTCATGGATTGGAAGAATCAACATCATCAAAATGTCCATCCTCCCAAAAGCAATTTATAGATTCAATGCAATCCCAATCAAGATACCAAAGACATTCTTCTCAGATCTAGAAAAAATGGTGCTGAAATTCATATGGAGGCACAAGAGACCTCGAATAGCTAAAGCAATCTTGTACAACAAAAACAAAGCCGGAGGCATCACAATACCAGATTTCAGGACATACTACAGAGCAGTTATAATCAAAACAGCATGGTACTGGTACAGAAACAGATGGATAGACCAATGGAACAGAATTGAAACACCAGAAATCAACCCAAACATCTACAGCCAACTTATATTAGACCAAGGATCTAAAACCAATTCCTGGAGCAAGGACAGTCTATTCAATAAATGGTGCTGGGAAAACTGGATTTCCACGTGCAGAAGCATGAAGCAAGACCCCTACCTTACACCTTACAAAAAATCCACTCAACATGGATTAAAGACCTAAATCTACGTCCTGACACCATTAAGTTATTAGAGAACATTGGAGAAACCCTTCAAGATATTGGCACAGGCAAAGAATTTCTGGAAAAGACCCGGGAGGCACAGGCAGTCAAAACCAAAATCAACTATTGGGATTGCATCAAATTGAGAAGTTTCTGTACTGCAAAAGAAACAGTCAGGAGAGTGAAGAGACAACTGACAGAATGGGAAAAAATATTTGCAAACTATGCAACAGATAAAGGGTTAATAACCAGAATCTACAAAGAGATCAAGAAACTCCACAAAAACAAAACCAACAACCCACTTAAGAGATGGGCCAAGGACCTCAATAGACATTTCTCAAAAGAAGAAATCCAAATGGCCAACAGGCACATGAAAAAATGTTCAAGGTCGCTAGCAATCAGGGAAATGCAAATCAAAACCACAATGAGGTTTCACCTCACCCCGGTTAGAATGGCTCACATACAGAAATCTACCAACAACAGATGCTGGCGAGGATGTGGGGAAAAAGGGACACTAACCCACTGTTGGTGGGAATGCAAACTGGTCAAGCCACTATGGAAGTCAGTCTGGAGATTCCTCAGAAACCTGAAGATAACCCTACCGTTCGACCCAGCCATCCCACTCCTTGGAATTTACCCAAAGAAGTTTAAATTGACAATGAAAAAAGCGGTCTGCACCCTAATGTTTATTGCAGCACAATTCACAATAGCCAAGACCTGGAACCAACCTAAATGCCTATCAACGATAGACTGGATAAAGAAATTATGGGATATGTATTCTTTAGAATACTATCCCGCAGTAAGAAACAACGAAATCCAGTCATTTGCAACAAAATGGAGGAATCTGGAACACATCATGCTGAGTGAAGTAAGCCAGTCCCAAAGGGACAAATACCATATGTTCTCCCTGATCGGTGACAACTGACTGAACACCAAAAAGGAAACCTCCTGAAGTGAAATGGACACTATGAGAAATGGTGACTTGATCAGCATAGCCCTGACTGTTAATGAACAACTTAATACATTATCCCTCTTAGTAGTTTTTTTGTCTGTTCTACTTAATATGACTGGTTTAATTCTGTAATTATCACACAGTTATTCTTAAGTGTTGAAAAATAACTGAAATGTGATCCCTGTTAAACATAAGAGTGGGAATAAGAGAGGGAAGAGATGTATAATTTGGGACATGCTCAAGCTGACTTGCCCCAAATGGTAGAGTTAGAAACATACCAGGGGATTCCAATTCAATCCCATCAAGGTGGCATGTACCAATGCCATCTCACTAGTCCAAGTGATCAATTTCAGTTCGCAATTGATCATAATGAAAGGACTAAGAGTCAAAGGGAGCACATAAACAAGTCTAGTACCTGCTAACACTAACCGATAGAATAAATAAAGGGGAGAGTGATCCAACATGGGAAGTGAGATACTCAGCAGACTCATAGAATGGCGGATGTCCTAAATAGCACTCTGGCCTCAGAATCAGCCCTAAAGGCATTCGGATCTGGCTGAAAAGCCCATGAGAGTATTTCAGGCATGGAAAGCCAAGACACTCTGGCAAAAGATCTCTGTGAGTGAAATCCCAGTGGAAAGAACAGGTCTTCACAGAAGGAGGTACCTTTCTCTGAAGGGAGGAGAGAACCTCCACTTTGACTATGACCTTGCCTAAACAAGATAAGAGTCGGAGAACTCAAGGGGCTTCCATAGCCTTGGAAACTCATGACTGGAGCATAGGGAGATTACTGATGCCATAAACAGGAGTGTCAATTTGTAAAGTCAACAACAGGAGTCACGGTGCACTTACTCCTCATTTAGGATCTCTGTCCTTAATGTGCTGTACATTGAGACTTAATGCTATAATGAGTACTCAAACAGTATATTTCACTTTGTGTTTCTATGGGGGTGCAAACTGTTGAAAGCTTTACTTAATGTATACTAAACTGATCTTCTATAAAAAAAAGAAATTATCAATTCCCAACTTGACTCTCACTGGGAGTAAACATGACAATAGGTCTGATCTGATTTCATCATCATTTAAAAAAAATCATCTATTATTTTTCACTTTATGTTTCAGTATGGGAGCAAACTGTTGAAATCCTTACTTAATGTATACTAAGCTGATCTGTATATTAAGATAATCGAAAATGAATCTTGATGTGAATGGAAGGGGAGAGGGAGTGGGAAAGGGGAGGGTTGCGGGTGGGAGGGACGGATGGGGGGGAGCCATTGTAATCCATAAGTCATACTTTGGAAATTTATATTCATTAAATAAAAGTTAAAAAAAAAGAAAGTGTTACACAGAGAGAGGAGATGCGGAGAGACAGAGAGAGAGAAATCTTCCACCCCAGTTGGCCACAGCTGCCGGGGTTGCGCCGATCCGAAGCCAGGAGCCAGAAGTTTCCTCTGGGTCTTCCACGTGGGTGCAGGGGCCCAGGGACTTGGGCCATCTTCTGCTGCGTTCCCAGGCCACAGCAGGGAGCTGGATCGGAAGTGGAGCAGCCAGTTCTTGAACTGGCACCCATATGAGATGCCAGCACTGCAGGTGGCAGCTTTGCCCACTACACCACCGTGCCACCCCCCCCAGATTGACAGTTTATGTTCCTGCACTCCTATCTTCCTCTCCTCACCTTTACCTCTTCTCATCCCATTTTACTGATACATTTAGATCACAGTTTGTGGTTACTTCAATATTCAGTTTTTATTAAATCTCAGACTATGTAATTATTGTTTACTACTGAGCCACATAGAAAATTATGAGTACAGATCCTTTCTGGTACAATTTTTTAAATTCAGCCTGTGACATATAACCGCCTTGTTATTTTGTATGATCATTTAACTTGTATATACTTATCATTAATTCATTCTCAACCATTTGTCAGAATGCTAGGGCTCTTCTCAATGCTTGATACACACACAGTTCATCAGTGCAGTTGTTTTCCTTGGAGGCATCCTTCTTGAATCCCTCACCCTGTTCTAGCTGAGGTTGGGTACTTTCCAGAGGAGCTACACAGCTGTCCTGTGACTTTATTTCACCAAGGTTCAAGGAATTCCTGGGGCCAGTGCTGTGGCATAGTGGGTGGAGCCTCTGCCTGTGGCACTGGCATCCCATATGGCCATTGGTTCATGTTCTGGCTGCTCCTCTTCCCATCTGTCTCTCTGCTGTGGCCTGGGATTAGCAGTGGAGGACGGCCCACGTCCTTGGGCCCCTGCGCCCGTGTGGATGACCCAGAAGAAGCTCCTGGCTTCGGATCAGCTCAGCTCCAGCCGTTGTGGCCATTTGGGGAGTGAACCAGCAGATGGAAGACCTATCTGTCTGTCTCTGCCTTTTGCTGTCTGTAACTCTGCCTCTCAGATAAATAAATAAATCTTAAAAAAAAAAAAAAAGAAAAGAAAGGAATTCCCTTCTCCAGTCCCCGTATCTTGGATACTGTAGATTTGTTTTTCTTGTTTCATATCCTTGTCTCGTGAAGCAAATGCTAGAAGATAAATTATTGTAACACCTGGCATTTCTTATTATTCCATGCTCATACTTTAGTGGTTTGGATATAGACTTCCACATTGTAAATAATTTTCTCTTACATTTTTGGAAAGTATTGCTCAAAGTTCTTCTGAATTCTGGTGCTTTTGTTGAGAAGTTTTCAATATTTATTTCATTTCAACGATAGTAAAATTTCAGAATGATGTGTCTGCATATAAAAAAAAAGCAATGGAATTAAGAATTTGCAGCCATTTAGGGAGTGAATCAGCAGATGGAAGTGCAAATGCTCCTTTTTTTCCCTCTCTCCCTCTTGCTCTCACTCTCTCTCTAATTATGACTTATAAATAAATAAATAAATAATTTTAAAGGCACAATGAGGGGCCGGCACTGTGGTATAGTGGGTAAAGCCACTGCCTGCCATGCCAGCATATCCTATGTGGATGCTGTTCAAGTCCAGGCTGTCTGCTTCTGATCCAGGTCTATGCTATGGCCTGGGAAAGTAGTGGAAGATAGCCCAAGTCCTTGGGCCCCTGAACCCATGTGGAAGACCTGGATGAAGTTTCTGGCTCCTGGCTTTGGATCAGTGTAGCTCCAACCATTGCAGCAGTCATTGAGGGAGTGAACCAGTGGATGGAAGACACCCCCCCCACCATGTAACTCATATATATAAATAAATCTTTTTTTAAAAAAGGCATGTTGAACAGAAGACATCCTAGGAAAAAAATTTTTCCTAAGGATCAAGATCAAAATGAGCATACAAGCTGGTTATCAACACCATCACAATATGCAATCTCTGTTACCACTTCAATGCCACCTTCACCTGTGGTCACTACCAAGGGTTTGAACACACTGTGACTCCCTAGACAGCACCTACTATGTCCAAGCTGCCTGACAAAGTACTTAGTGATGCTACAAAGGAGGAAAAATTATTCAGAGAAATCTGTGGACTTCTAAACAGTAAGAAAAATCAAACTATGCTAGAACCATGATATTCCAATATCTTGTGTCCCCTATGGATTCAAATTTTGTGTTTGAGACAAGCCATAAATTATGGAAAATTCTAACACAACAATAATGGGAAACCCAGTACTATTGCTGGATTTACATATATCAGTTTTTAAGGTTTTTATTTATTTGAAAGGCAGAGTGAAGATTAATGAAGATCTTCCTTCCACTGGTACACTCCCTGGATGGCTGCAACAGCCATGGCTGAAGGCCAGACTGAAGCCAGAAGCCCAGAGCTCCCTCCAGGTCTCTGACATGGGTACAGGGCCCCAAGTATTTGGGCCATCTTATGCTGCTTTTTCCAAGCCATTATATATTTTTTCTAAGAAGATTTCATATATTTTCTTTGCTTTTGAGGACAGCTTCTGGAGTGATTGGAATTCTTTGAAGTCCTCACAAGCCAGCAAGAAGTCTGTTTTCTTCTCAAAATTTGGGTTTTTAAAGATTTATTTAAAAGGCCCAATGAGAGAGAGAGAGAGAGAGGGAGAGAGAGAGAGAGAGACTCCCCAAATGACCACACCAGCCAGGGATGAGATAGTCTGAAACAACAGTCATGAGTTTTCTCTGGGTCTCCCACATGGATGCAGGGGCACAAGTACTTAGCACATCCTCCACTGCTTTATAACTGGTGCCCATATTGGGTGCTTGCATCACAGGCAGAGGCTTAACCCACTATACTATAATACCAGGCTAAAGAAAGCTGTAAAGTTTTCCAAGAAAATGAGTTTAAATCTTTTCTTGACTAATCAAATTGCCTAGAACCTCTAGTGCAATATTGCATAGAAGTGGTAGTAGGAAACATCCCTATTTTGTTCTAATGAATTACATCCTTATAAATGCATTGAGATGTGTTTGAAATCTAGAATATAGTGTGTTTTTTTGGGAAATCAAGATGGCATTCAAATTTCTCTTCAACATTTATTTTATTGAATGTTTCTTTTCCTTGCAGTTCTGTTCGTGTTTGGCTACATATATTTTGAAGGTTTGTTATTAGTAGCATAAATGCTTAAGAATATTATGATCTCATAATTAACTGCCCCCTTTATAACTGACAAATACACTCAGCATTAATCATACCCTTTCTTTTGAAACTGATGCTGCCCAACACTGATAAGATCTCTTCTGACAAGTGTTAGCAGATGGTCCTTTACTTTTAACACATAAATGTTTAATTCATACTCATTCTGAGTACACACATTTGTGTCTTGTTTTATATTCATTCTGCTTAGCTGTAAATTTAGGGGTGTTTTCAAAACATTTACACTTAATCATATTATTTATATGTTTGGATTTAAGTCTTAATATTTCATTACTTCTGTTGTATTTTATCATAAACTACTTTTGGTACACTTCTTGTTTTTTGTTGATATTGTGGGTGCTTGGAATAGCTCCTTTTTGTTATTCTGGTGGGTGATTTGTACTTATGGAACATATGCTAATGTTTATCTTATCATAATCTACCTTCAAATGATTTCATAACATTCACAATCTGATTTTTGAGTTTAGTACAGGGAAGGAACATATATGATGAATCTGAAGCACCAAATTCATTTAAAATGCGGCTCTGTTATTCTTGGTCGAATGTATCCAAGCAGAAAATTATTTTATTGTAGCTTTAAATTGAGCAAACACGCATATATATATGCACCATACATTCAAAATGCAAATACACAATTAGCAAACCCCAATCCATTCATCAAAATGCATCAGTGTACCAAATAAAGATTACTGCCATAGAACAGTCCCTTTCTTTAAATATCAAATTTAACCTAGAGATTTATTTTTTACCAAAATGACACACAGTTTATATCTTTTTTGCAAAATATGCAGGTACCATCAGAAAGCACAATTGAGTTAATAAGTTACACTACCTAGGTAATTGGGCAAGAAATGTCTTATTCATCGAATTAAACAGGAATTGAACCTAGTTTGAGTTACCATCTCAAGAGAAATAGAAGAGTTTTAATAAAATTAAACGTATACAATTTTATTTCAAATACATTGTGAGTTGTATCTAAATGTGTACACTACAACATAATACATAATTGACAGATACTTGAATACTTTTATATAGGAAAATTTGAATAGATAATAATGATAATCACTAACATTTATTTTATATAAGAAAATGTTTTCAGCATTTTATGTTTCCAGAAAAAAATGAGATTGCTCCTATTATGTTAACTTTAAAGAATATGGAACTGAGGCAAGAAAAGGTAAGTAACTGGTTTGCCCAAGGATATATAATCATGAGGTTGCAAAGCTTTAGACTTGGTGTGATCTGAATGAAAGCTATTTTTTTTAATTCAACATTTGGTCTATTTCATATATCCATTAAAAGGATATTTTTAAATATATTTTTATTTTTCCCCCAAAGAAACTTTTATTTAAGGAACAAAAACTTCATGCATTTGTAAGTAGAACTTTAGAAATACAGTGATTCTTCCCACCATACTCACCCTTTCACCCACTCTCCCACATTTCCTCCTCCTCTGTCTCCCATTCCCAGTCCCATTCTCCACTAAGATCCATTTTTGATTAACTTTATGCACAGAAGACCAACTCTATACTAAGTAGAGAGTTCAACAATTTGCATGAAAAAACCAACTGTTCCTCAATGGCTGAGACAATAGCTATTCAAAGTCATTGTATCTTAAAGTTAATTTCATTTTTTTTTCTTTTTTAAGAAACAACTTTAAAGAAGCACACAAGAATGATATATCTTTTGCGAGCACTTATACATAATAATAATAATACAACTCTTTGGGGACAGAGGTCCTGCATGGGAAGTTAGTGCACAGTGACTCTGATTGTTAATTTAATAATTAACACTCTTATGTATGACATCAATGATCATTCAAGGCTATTTTTAAATTTTTATTTATTTTTTAATTTATTTTTAATGAATAAAAATTTCTTAAGTACAACATTAGGAATAGGAAGCCTTTTGAATCCACAAATGCCACCAGTATTTAGACAAAGCCATAAGCAAAGTGGAAGTTCTCGCCACCTTTCAGAGAAAAGTACCTCCTTCTTTGATGACCACCTCTTTCTAATGGGGTCTCACCCACTGAGGTCCTTTATGTAGGACATTTTTTTGCCACAGTGTCTTGGCTTTCCATGCCTGAAATGCTCTCCTGGCTTTTAAGCCAGACCAGAATGCCTTAAGGGCTGATTCTAAGGTCAGAGTGCTATTTAAAGTGATTGTCATTCTATGAGTCTGGTGTGTGGATTGCTTCTCATGTTGGAGCACTCACTCCTTTTTACTTCTATTCTTACCTGACATTCTATCCTAACCATAATATCACTTTAACACTTAAGATGGAATTTTAGGGGCTGGCACTGTGGCGTAGTGGGTTAAAGTTCTGTCCTGAAGTGCCGGCATCCCATGTGGGTACCGGTTCTAGTCCTGGCTGCTCATCTTCAGATCCAACTCTCTGCTATGGCCTGGGATAGCAGTAGAAGGTGGCCCAAGTCCTTGCACCCCTGTACCTGCACTTCAGATCAGTGTAGCTCTGGCCTTTGTGGCCATCTGGGGAGTGAACCAGGGGATGGAAGATCTTTCTCTCTGTCTCTACCTCTCTCTGTAACTTTGTCTTTCATATAAATAAAATAAATCTTTTTTTTTAAAAAAAAAGAGGGTATTTTTTCCGTGCATCTCAGGGTATTTGGGGTCCTATGGCAAGATTTTAATTGTACCCTTAGAAGTAAGTTCATAGGAGTATATGCAGAACTACACAGCTTTACAGTTATAACATTCATATACTCCATAATTACCACTTTAGGAACATGAAGATTCTTCCCACCATGCTTGCCCTCCCACTCATACTCCAACCCCACTTCCTCATCCCTCTTTTATTCCCACCCTTATTTTTTACTGAGATCTTAATATCAAATAACACTTTCTGATAAACCTATGAAAAACTGCAGATAAACTTTGCTCAAAACCAAATAAAGGGTCTGGCACTGTGGCATAGCAAGTAAAGTTGCTTGCCTCCAGAGCTGGCATCCCATATGGTGTTGGTTCAAGTCCAGCTGCTCCACATCTGATCCAGCTCTCTGCTATGGCCTGTGAAAGCAGTAGAAGATGGCCCAAGTCCTTGGGATCCTGAACCCCTGAAGGAGACTCAAAAGAAGCTCCTGGCTCCTGGCTTTGGATCAGTGCAGCTCCAGCCATTGTGGACACCTGGGGAGTGAATCAGTGGATGAATGACCACTCTCTCTGCCTCTGCCTTTCTGTAACTCTGCCTTTCAAATAAAGAAGTAAATCTTAAAAAAAGAAACAAGTACCCAGAACCAGCATGTGGCATAGTGGGTAAAGCCACAATCTTCAAATTTAGCAAAGATATGCCTGTTAGATGAGTGTACTTTGTGTAGTTCTTCATGTCAGTGTATACACTTTAGAAATTGATTACAGCAGAAAACACATATGAACGTGTATTTTAGAAAACTTGTCCTTTAGAAAAATTTTAGACCTACAGAGCTAAAGAAAAAAAAGGTACAAATGTGAATTTTTGAATAAAAATATAGCTTTCATGAATGTATGGTGTTATAAACCATATTAATATATCACTGAGAACAAAAAATAAATTGGACTGTCTTATTTTTTATTTGAAATCTAGGGACAAATCATCCTTTACTTTTCCTGCAAAGAAGGTAAATTGTGTTGTGATATCAAACTCATTCAAAGTTTAGATACCACAGGGGCAAGTTGTTTGCTCTAATGGCAACAAATCTGTTTGATCATTTACTCCATATATTCCACTACCTTTAAATAATAATACATGTAATAGTACATCATGAAGAAAATATATTTATGCCTAAAAATACAAGTTCAACTATTACAAACTGTTAAACAAAACTTAAAATTGCGTGTTTTTAATATTCTGAAATAGAACATTATTCTTTCCTTCCCAATAAAAATGTGTCACAGTTTAATGTTTTCAGAATAATGAGAGCATATAAAGTGAAATACATTTTAAGGAGAGAATTCATAATCTTCATTTTTGAACCATTTATAATGTTCATTTTGAAACACACTGCTCACTTCTTTGCATTTTAAAATTGCAACGTGATCTATATATAAATATTTTCATCCATCCTTACCAGTTATTGCAAATTACCACCTACCAGAATTAATTGCTTCCCAACCACTTACAATTTATTTCTTCACTTCAAATAAAAATAATTGGCTGGCGCTGCAGCTCACTAGGCTAATCCTCCGCCTTGCGGCACCGGCACACTGGGTTCTAGTCCCAGTCGGGGCACTGGATTCTGTCCCGGTTGCCCCTCTTCTAGGCTAGCTCTCTGCTGTGGCCAGGGAGTGCAGTGGAGGATGGCCCAAGTACTTGGGCCCTGCACTCCATGGGAGACCAGGAGAAGTACCTGGCTCCTGCCATCAGATCAGCGCGGTGCACCAGCAGCAGTGCGCCAGCCGTGGCGGTCATTGGAGGGTGAACCAACAGCAAAAGGAAGACCTTTCTCTCTGTCTCTCTCTCACTGTCCACTCTGCCTGTGAAAAAATAAAAAAATTTAAAAAAATAGTTGATTATATCTCTTGAGGAAATAAGTAAATAAAATAACTTGGCATCATTTTAAAAATTAAAGTCCATAAGAACTCTAAAACCACAGCAGAAATATTCTATAAACATGTACTCATACATATTGTTCTTACAATAGATTCATACCCATGTCATATGAGAGGAATTCCTTGCTCAAATTCAAAATTTTCACATTCTTCTCAGTATTCACTTTAATACAGTGACTGTAGCTGGACACAAGAGATTCTCTTTTTTATGATTTATTGACTTGTTTGATAGGCAGAGTTACAGAGAGGCAGAGGTAGAAGTGGTGGGGGAGAGGTCTTCTATCTGCTGGTACACTCCCCAGGTGGCTGCAATGGTGGGAGATGCACTCATCTGAAGCCAGTAGCCAGGAGCTTCTTCCAGGTCTCCCAGATGGGTGCAGGGGCCCAAGGATTTGGGCCATTTTCTACTGCTTTCCCAGGCCATAGCAGAGAGTTGGATTGGAAGGGGGGCAGCCAGGTCTCAAACCACCACCCATGTGGGATGCCAGCACTGCAAACAACAGCTTTCCCTGCTGTGCCACAATGCTGGCCCCACACAAGTGATTCTCTACAATTAAAATAAGGAATTTCGGTATGCTCACCTTTCTAGCCTTCTTGTTTTTTTGGGGGCAGAGTGTTTGAATTTAGACTGACAAGGATTCAGTCCACTCCACAAAGAAAAATGCTTAAATATTAGAGCATTGCTCCTGACCTCTCCTCAGTTGTTCCTCTATATGGGATTTCTTAATGACTTACATGATTGGAGATATGGGAAGGAGTAAGTGAGCTACCATACTTCCTTGTGTTGTACTTAGGATGTTTTTAGGATGCCTACAAATGAACATGAGTTCTTGTCTGCCTTCATTTATACTGTAAATTTAGCAGAAAATCTGTGCTCTGTTAGTGACTAGGTAAGGATATAAGGTACTGCAGCAACAGAAGAGAGTCTTTTTTGCTAAGCACCAAGACTAATAACTCTGTGGGCTATAAAGCTCACATTTCCTTCCATGTCTAGTTTTGAATCATTCAGAATGCAGAGAAAGTAGGAATGTAAGTTATGAACATTCTTCACTGCCACAGATTTTATGATACTCATGGGTTTATATTCAGGAATGACTTAAAATCTAAACAAAAATACCATAGTAAATTTTGAGGGATTCATCAATATCTACATTTCTAATTAAAGTACACATCTATAATTATATCTACTTACACATGATTTGACAGAAATTATTTATCTGGGATGGGTATTTAACAATGCCTTTTATAATTTTAATGTTGTATCAAAAAATTAATCCTTGAAACCCTTGCGAAGTTGATGCTATAAACATGTTTACCAAAAAATTAAATACCTTGGAAAAAAATTTAACTAAAGATGTGAAATTATAAAACATTAAAGAAAAAAATTATAACACAAAAAATTGGAAAAATCTTCCATGCTTGTGGATTGGAAGATTTAATATCATCAAAATGTTCAAACTAGCCAAAGCAATTTATAGATTCAATGAGATCCCAGTCAACATACCAAGGACATTATTCTTAGATTTGTATGGAAACACTAGAGACCCCAAATAGCTAAAGCAATTTAAACAACAAAAATAAAGTCAGAGTCATCACAATACTAGATTTCAAGATGTACTACAGGGCAGTTATAAACAAAACAGCCTAGAAGTGGCACAAAAGTAGACATGTACACCAAAGGAACAAAATATAAACCACAGAAGTTAACCCATGCATCCACAATAAATTAACAAGCTGAAAATCAATCCCTGAAGAAAGGACTGTCTCTTTAACAAATGGTGCTGGAGAATTTGGACCTCTAGTTTCAGAAGTATGAAATAAGATCTGTATTAACACCCATTTACTAAATCAACTCACAATTGATCAAGGATCTACATCTATGACCTGATACTATCAAATTACTAGAGGAAAACATTGGGGAAACTCTGCAAGATATTGGCATAGGCAAAGATGTCTTGGAAAAGACCCCAGAAGCACAGGCAATGAAAGAAAGAGGCAAAAGCAAAGAAGCTTCTGTGTTGCAAAGAAAACACTTAGCAGCAAAGTGAACGTGCAGAATGGAAGAATATACTTGTACTCCATATAATTGATAAAGGGTTAATATCCAATATCTATAAAGACCTGAAGGGACTCAACTACAATAAAACAATGTAGTTAACAAATGGGCTAAGGACATGAACAGAAATTTTTCAAAGGATGCAATATAAATGGCTGAGAGACACATGCAAAGATGCGCGGTATCTCTAACCATCAGGGAAATGCAAAGAAAGCCACCATGAAGTTTCACTTCATCCCAGTTAGAATGTTTATTATCCAAAAACCAAAAAATGATAAATGCTGGTAAGGACGTGAGGGAAAAAGTTAACCTAATACACTGTTGGGAGGAACGTAAAGTGGTACAGCCATTATGGAAGACAGTAAGGATGTTCCTCAGAAATCTGAAAGTACATCTACTACATGAAATCAGATGAAATCAGCCTACGGGAGTTATTTGTACCCCTCACATTTATTGCAGCTCAATTAAAAATAACTAAGATATGAAATCAAGTCAGATTTCTATTAACTGATAACTGGATAAAGAAAATGAGTAGCATGGAATACTACCCAGTCATAAAAAAGAATGAAATCCTGTCTTTGCAAAGAATGGATGCAACTGGAAAACATGATGCTTATTGAAATAAGCCATTCAAGAAAGACAAGTATCATGTTTCCCCTATTATATGCTATTAACATAGGATACAAATGAATGCAATGGACATATGATTTGATTATTGTTTTTTTACCCTTGTATATATTCTAGTGAAACTGTGGTCTTTGTACTTTTTACTTGCTGAATATTATGGTTAGTGCTGCACTACATCTGAGATTATAAAGGAAGTTATGAAATTATGTTTTTTCAAGTTTATAATTTTGCAAAAAATTAAAGAAAAAAAAAGGTGAAGAAGGATTCAAGGAGAGAAAGATAGAGGGAACTATGGTTATCTTCTTAGAATTGTACCTAAGAAATACATGAAATCTGTTCTATTAACATTAATAAAAAAAATTTAGAGAACCTAAAAATAAACTTCAACATCTCCAGCCAGCTGATCTTCAAAAAAGTGCTAAGAATATACACTGCAGAAAGGACAGTCTTTTCAATAAATGATGCTTGCAATATTGAATACCCATATGCAGAAGATTTAAACTTGCTATTATCTCTCATCATTTACCAAAAAATGAACTCAAGGGTGTTCATTTACCCTCATCATTAAGATACTAGGGTCTCATATCAAAGTACCTGAGCTAGATACCAAGTTCTGACTTCTGACTCCAGTTGCCTGCTAATGCAGATGCTGGGAGGGAGTCATGATAACTCAAGCTCTGGGTTCCTTCTACCACAAGGGAGAGCTGGATTGAATTCCACACTACTGATTTCTGTTTGGTCCAGTCCTGGCCTTTGTGGGCATATGTGGAGTCAATCAACGTGAGAGCGCTCTCTATATGTCTCTTTCTCTATGTCTCATTGCTCTCAAATAAATATTCTTTAAAATTAATTAAAGGTGCCGGTGCTGCGGCTCACTAGGCTAATCCTCCACCATGTGGCACTGGCACACCGGGTTCTAGTCCCGGTTGCCCCTCTTCCAGGCCAGCTCTCTGCTGTGGCCAGGGAGTGCAGTGGAGGATGGCCCAAGTGCTTGGGCCCTGCACCTGCATGGGAGACCAGGATAGGTACCTGGCTCATGCCATTGGATCAGCGTGATGCACTAGCCGCAGCGCGCCGGCCGCAGTGGCCATTGGAGGGTGAACCAACAGCAAAAGGAAGACCTTTCTCTCTGTCTGTCTCTCTCTCTCACTGTCCACTCTGCCTGTCAAAAAAATTAATTAAAGATGATTTAAAGACTTAAATGTAAG
This sequence comes from Oryctolagus cuniculus, assembly GCF_964237555.1. NCBI lineage: Eukaryota > Metazoa > Chordata > Mammalia > Lagomorpha > Leporidae > Oryctolagus > Oryctolagus cuniculus. The sequence goes on from NC_091439.1 coordinate 141,852,492, forward strand.
ACCTGACTATTTGGAGAAAATGCTTCAGGACATTTCAATGCACAAGAATTATGGGGATTAGACACCAAAGGGCAGCAAGGGAAAAAAAATAGTAAATTGGAATTTTTTCAAGTTAAAAAGCTTCAGCACAGCAAATAAAATAATATAATCAACACAGCAGCCAACCTATGAAATTGGAGAAAATATTTGCAAACTAGACATCTAGTAAGGGATGAATAACCAGAATATATATTTATATATGTATATATGTTAAAGAAATTTTAACAACTCAACAAAAAATTAGGAAATTTTAAAACTGGTGATAGAGCTAAATTCTCATTTGTCAAAGAAGACATACAAATGGCAAACAAGTACAGAAAAAATGCTCAGCATCACTAATCAACAGGGAAACACAATAAAAACCACAATTAGATACCAAGTTACTTCAGTTAGAATGCCTATTATCAAAAAGGCAAAACAGTGACTGGTATTGTTGCATAGCAGGTTAAACCATGTCCTATGATGCTGACATCCCATATGAGCAACAGTTCAAGTCCATGTTCCATCCAGTTCTCTGCTAATGAGCCTCAGGAAGCAGCAGAGGTTGACTCAAGTACTTGGTCCACTGCCACCCTCATGGGAGATCCAGATGAAGTTCCAGGCTTCTGGCTTCAGTCTGGCACAGAAACAGCCATTGTGGTCATTTGTGGAGTGAACCAGCAGATGAAAGATTCTGTGTGTCTGTATGTGTCTTTATAATTCTTACTTTAGAATAAACAAATCAATCTTATAAAAAATACATGCTTGAAGCCAGCACCATGGCTCACTAGGCTAATCCTCTGCCTGTGGTGCCAGTATTCTGGGTTCTAGTCCCGGTTGGGGCACCAGTTCTTCCCCAGTTGGTTGCTCCTCTTCCAGTCCAACTCTCTGCTGTAGCCCGAGAAGACAGTGGAGGATGGCCCAAGTGCTTGGGCCCTACACCTGCATGGGAGACCAGGAGGAAGCATCTGGCTCCTGGCTTTGGATAAGCACAGCACGCCAGCCGTGGTGGCCATTTGGGGTTGAACCAATGGATGAAAGACCTTTCTCTCTGTCTCTCTCTCACTAACTCTGCCTGTCAAAAAAAATACATGCTTGATGGAATTGCATGCAAAATTTAACAAAAACTTGTAAAACTCAGGAACAAGAAAACAAATGCAATTTAAATATTGAAAGTGGGCTGCCACCGCGTTATAGCAGGTAAAGGCACCACCTGCAGTGCAGGCATCCCATATGGGCTCCAGTTTGAGTCTTGAGTGTTCCACTTCTGATACAGCTCTCTGTCATGGTCTGGCAAAGCAGTAGAAGATGGCACAAGTGCTTGGACCCCTGCATCCATGTGGGAAACCCACAGGAAGCTCCTGGCTCCTGGGTTTGGATCAGGACAGCTCTGGCTGTTGCAGCCATCTGGGGAATGAACCAGTAATTGAAAGACACCTCTCCCTCCCTCTCTCTCTCTCTCTCTCTCTCTCTGTCTCTGTCTCTGCCTATGCATGACATGGCCAATTTCAGTTTCATGAAAACTGAGGAACTCAATAGCAAAACTTACCCAATTCAGTAAGAGGTGGAGCTCACTTGTGCTTTTCATTCCTTTCCAGCAGATGTCTCCCAGACTAGTTTCCATTACAGAGAAGATTCCTTTTTTGCAACATTTTATGTTTTCAGGTGGGAAAGCTGCTTTCATTTTACAACCACAATGCTCTTGGCAAGGGCCTGTAATGGGAGGATTGAAGAAATGCTGAGATCCCTTTCAATGCCAGCTCAGTAAAGTAGAATAAACAGGAAATCAGATGTCATTTAAGGAATTTTTCCCAAATGTAAAAGGTTTTATATATATAATATATTTTATTATATTTATATAATTATATATTATATAATATTCACTATAATATTGTATCAATATATTATATAATATTATTTTATTTATTTTATTATACATATAAAATAAAAGAACAAGCACTTGCCAAACACAAATACAGTGCCAATCTTTTTTTGCAAGTTTAAATATATTTTTATTTCTTTTATAAATAATCTACTTCAAATTAAAAAGTTAACAAAAAAGGTGTGAGATCAATTACAGAAATTCCCAGAGGGCTACATTATTAAAATACTCTAGAAATCTCAACCTATTTACTGAAGCTTATTTTTTTTTAACTTTTATTTAATGAATATAATTTCCAAAGTACAGCTTATGGATTACAATGGCTCCCCCCCATAACTTCCGTCCCACCCCCCACTCTCTCTCCCCTTCCATTCACATCAAGATTCATTTTCAATTCTCTTTATATACAGAAGATCAGTTTAGTATATATTAAGTAACAATTTCAACAGTTTGCACCCTCACAGAAACACAAAGTGAAAAATACTGTTTGAGTACTAGTTACAGCATTAAATCACAATGTGCAGCACATTAAGAACAGAGATCCTACATGAGGAATAAGTGCACAGTGACTCCTATTGTTGACTTAACAAATTGACACTCTTGTTTATGGCATCAGTAGTCACCCTAGGCTCTTGTCATGAGTTGCCAAGGCTATGGAAGCCTTTTGAGTTCGCTGACCCTGATCATATTTGGACAAGGTCATAGTCCAAGTGGAAGTTCTCTCCTCCCCTCAGAGAAAGGTACCTCCTTCTTTGATGACCTGTTCTTTCCACTGGGATGTCACTCGCAGAGATCTTTCATTTAGGTTTTTGTTTTGGTTTTTGCCAGAGTATCTTGGCTTTCCATGCCTGAAATACTCTCATGGGCTTTTCAGCTGGATCTGAATGCCTTAAGGGCTGATTTTGAGGCCAGAGTGCTATTTAGGACATCCGCTATTCTATGAGTCTGCTGTGTATCCCACTTCCCATGTTGGATCGTTCTCTCCCTTTTTTATTCTATCAGTTTGTATGTGCAGACACTAGTCTTGTTTATGTGATCCCTTTGACTCTTAGTCCTATCATTATGATCAATTATGAACAGTAATTGATCGCTTAGTGCCAATCTTAAGTGATTTGGAGTGCTAGTTTGTTGTGTTTTATATCTCAGCATATCAATTATATCCTTTTGTATGCATCAAATATTACATAAGAATGTAAAATGTTTAGTCTTTACAAAAGAGAAGTAAATATAAGAAAAGTAAATATTACTAATATGCAGCAGTACATATTTATTATTTGCAAATGGTTCAAAGCTTACAAGGCCCATTATTAATGGGATAACCACACATGTGAATTATGACTTAGCAACATAGAGTGTAAAGGAAGTTACATATTATATTAAAAATGCACATGCAAATGCGTAACAGTCTCTCTCAAGTGCTCAGAATACACTGCCTCAGAAGCAGGAGGCATGAAGCTGTAGCAGTTTGAATATACACAACATACTGAAATATCTCAAGCATAAAAACTGCACCTAATTTGCCATAAGTTTCTTTCTTCAAGTATTTGGATCTGAACTCAAGCAAAGAAAATAATAAACACCAATGATTTTCATACTATGTAAATAGAAACAGGTTAATAGTTGAAAAAATCTTGAAAAATGTGGAGTTTATGAGAATGAAAAATGCATTTCATAAAAAAGGCCATAGCAGATCTATTTCATTGTGGCTCTATGTTTCTTTTTTTTTAAATTTAAGATCTCTTTTTCTTCTCCCTCCCTCTTTGTAACTCTGCCTTTCTTTTCTTTTTTCTTTCTTTCTTCTTCTTTTTTTTTTGACAGGCAGAGTGGACAGTGAGAGAGACAGAGAGGAAGGTCTTCCTTTTGCCATTGGTTCACCCTCCAATGGCCACTGCCGGCACACTGTGGCAGGTGCACTGCACTGATCCGAAGGAGGAGCCAGGTGCTTATCCTGGTCTCCCATGTGGGTGCAGGGCCCAAGCACTTGGGCCATCCTCCACTGCACTCCCGGGCCACAGCAGAGAGCTGGCCTGGAAGAGGGGCAACTGGGACAGAATCTGGTGCCCCGACCAGGACTAGAACCCAGTGTGCCGGTGCCGCAAGGCAGAGGATTAGCCTAGTGAGCTGCGGTGCCGACCCTCTGCCTTTCAATTAAATAAGTAAACCAATCTTTAAAAAAAGATGGACAGATATGGCTGCACATACCCAAAGGAATAGATACACAAAGGGAGAACACTGGATACATGCACTCTCCAGGATTTGACTGATACAGAACAATCCGTGGTAGGATGACAGCTGCACTGCAGTTATTTTCAGATCAGTGGCAACCCTCATTTCCACAATCCAACTTGCAAAAGTTAGAATTTAGAATTCTTTTTTCCCACTCAAGGATTACCTGAGCCACATGTACTGAAAAGGAACTAAGAGGGAGGATCTTCAAGCACATATAGTCATCATTCAATTTCAAAGTCAGAGCTTTAAATGCTAAGGTTAGTCTGAATGATATCAGGCCCTTTTAGCTTCTTAGGGAACATATCCTATATCTTTATTTTTTAAAGAAAGCTTTTATTTAATAAATATAAATTTCATAGGTACAACTTTTGGAATATAGCAATTCTTCCCCTCATAACCACCCTCCCACTCCCAGGTCATCCCACCTCCTACTGCTTCTCCCATCCCATTCATCATTAAGATTAATTTTTAATTATCTTTATGTGAAGAAGATCAACTCTATACTAAGTAGAGAATTTAACAGTTTGCACCCACACAAACACACAAGTATAAAGTACTGTTTGAAGACAAGTTTTACCATTAATTCTCATCATACAATTCATTAAGGACAGAGGTTCTACATAGGGAGCAAGTGCACAGTGACTCCTGTTGTTGATTTAATAATAGACACTCTTATTTATGATGTCAGTGATCACCTGAGGCTCTTGTAATAAGCTGGCAAGGCTATGGAAGCCTTTTGAGTCCACAAACTCCATCAGTATTTAGACAAGGCCATAAGCAAAGTGGAAGTTCTCTCCTCCCTTAAGAGAAAAGTATATCCTTCTTTGATGGACCCTTCTTTCAACTGGGATCTCACAAAGATCCTTCATGTAGATCATTTTTTACCACAGTGTCTTGGTTTTCCATGCCTGAAATGCTCTCATTGGATTTTCAGCAGCTCTATGTTTTTAAGAATTATAATTCTTGGGGCTGGCACTGTGGCGCAGTGGGTTAATACCGTGGCCTGAAGTGCTGGCATCCCATATGGGTGCCGATTCAGGTCTCAGTTGCTCTACTTCCAATCCAGCTCTATGCTGTGGCCTGGGAAAGCAGTAGAAGATGGGGCAAGTTCTTGGGCCCTTGCACCTGTTGGGATACCAGAGGAAGCTCCTGGCTCCTGGCTTCAGATCGGCACAGCTCCAGCTGCAGTGGCCATCTGGGGAGTGAACCAGTGGATGGAAGATCTTTTCTCTCTGTTTCTCCTTCTCACTGTCTGCTAACTATCAAATAAATAAAATATTTAAAAAACAAAGAATTATAATTCTCTATACACAGCTGCAAGTAAAGCCAGAACAAGCCTGTGACAACATCTGAGAACTTTTGTACTATGAGGTTCCTGAGTTAAAGGGATTTAAGTAAATAGATGTGGTTGGATTCCAATGAATCTTTATTTTCAAAAAGAGGTGTATTTGGCCTACAGGAACTACTAATGTGGTGAATCTTCCTTTTTCAGAATATCTTGCATGCACGTTATTACCCACTTTACAGATACCATTGTGTGCCACACCACATTTTTCAAGGGGGTATTGAAATAAAACTTTCAAATCTTTAATTACAAAATAAGGTTTCTTTCTGCTTTTTTTCTTTCATTTTTAAGTAATTCAAAATTTAAATATGATTAAGGAATGTTATACTTGACTAGGGTAGAATTACCAAGTCTTTAAGATTTTCAAACATTTTATGGTATCTACAAATCTAAGCAAGATGATAAATAGTATACATAATACATATTTGGGAATTTTGAAGAAGTCGTTTTATTCTTTAGCTTTAGATATGCATCATTTAGTACTTTTGTCTGCCTTTTACTGCTATATATTCATTTCATAGTTTAAAAGCTTTGAAGTATTGCCAATATAATTTGTAACCATTATTTAAGGATTAGAAAACACAGATAAAATAAAATTAGGTTGTGTATGATTACATCACTCAGCAATGATGACTGTGAAAGGACTGCCTTTATGCATTGTCTCAAATATCCTTTTCCTTTACTCCTGAACTCATTCCAGTAATTTCCACTCCCCTGACCATTCAAAATTTGTCCTCTCCAGGTTGACAGTTATTTTTATAAAATTAGAGGTCATTGCCCGGTGCTGTGGCTCAATAGGCTAATCCTCTGCCTTGCAGCACCTGCACACCGGGTTCTAGTCCTGGTTGGGGCGTCAGATTCTGTCCCGGTTGCCCCTCTTCCAGGCCAGCTCTCTGCTATGGCCCGGGAGTGCAGTGGAGGATGGCCCAAGTGCTTGGGCCCTGCACCCACATGGGAGACCAGGAGAAGCATCTGGCTCTTGCCTTTGGATCAGCGCAGTGCACCGGCCACAGCGCGCCAGCCGTGGCGGCCATTGGAGGGTGAACCAACAGCAAAAGGAAGACCTTTCTCTCTGTCTCTCTCTCTCACTGTCCACTCAGCCTGTCAAAAAAAATAAATAAATAAAATTAGAGGTCATTCCTTCATTATCATTTTATATAACCTGTCAGCAGTATTGTTCTCAACAGAAAAATCTTCTCCAAAATTGCTTCCTCAATTGTCTTCCAAAATATTTCCATCTAGCAAATTATTTTAGCTCATTTGTCAAATGTTAGTTGGTTGTCAATGTGTGTGTTCATTTCTGGGGTTTTTATTCTGTCCCATTTGTTTACATGTCTATTTTTGTTCCAGTACTAGGCTGTTTTGATTACAGCAGACCTCTATTATGTCTTGGAATCTGGTATTCTGATGCCTCCAGCTTCATTTCTGCTTAAGATTGAGTAATTGGGATTTTCTTTCTTTCCATATGCACTTAAAAATCAGTTTTTTCTATAATTGTGAAGAATGTCCTTGGTATTTTGATTAGGATTGCTTTGACTCTTATCAATTCCTTGGGGTAGTATGGACATTTTGATGATATTACTTTTTCTGTTCTATGAACATGAGAGATTTTTCCCATTTTTATGTCCTTTGTTTCTTTAATTAAGGTTTTGTAATTTTCATTGCAGAGATCTTTCACATTCTTGATTAAATTTATCCCAAGTTTTTTTTTTTTTTTAATTTTTGCTATTGTGAATGGGCCTAATCTTACAGTTCTTTCTCAGGCAGAGAATTGTTCATGTATAAGAATGACACTGGTTTTTGTGTGTTGATATTTTATCCTACAAATTTTCTTAATTCTCTTATGAGTTCTAATAGTCTCTTAGTGAAGTCTTTTGGTTCCTGTATATAAAGGATTATATTATCTGCAAACAGGGATAATTGGAATTTCTCCTTTCCAATTTGTATCACTTTGATTTGCTTTTTGCCTAATGCCTGACTAAAACTTCCAGAAGTATACTGAAAAAGAATAATGGCAATGATCATCTTTGGTTCCAGACTTAACGAAATTCCTCACAGCTTTGCCTCATTCAATATGATGCTGCCTGTGGTTTAGTCATATATTGCTTTGAATGTATCAAGGTATCCTTCTTATATCCTGAATTTTAAAGGTTTTTATCATGAAAGGATGTCATTTTATCAAATGGTTCTCTGCATCTATCGAGAAAATCAAATGGATTTATCTTTCATTTTATTGATTTTAAATAACATATTTATTTGCATATGTTGAACTACCCCTGCATCCCTTGAATGAATTCTACTTTGTGTCTTATTGATGTATTATTGAGGATTTTCTTGATGTATTTCATGCCATTTGGTTGAGGATTTTTGAATCTATGTTCATTATGGATATTGGTATATATTTCTTATTTATTGCATCTCTGTGCTTTTGTAATTGAGCTAATTCTGTCTCAAAGAACAGATTTGGATTGATTTTATCCCTTTCAATTGTTTTGAATAATTTAAGACTGGGGATCAGTTCTTCCTTCAAAGTTTGGTAAAATTCAGCTGCTTCTGGGCTGGCTCTGGGGCATAGAATATCAAGCTTCCACCTGCAGTTTCTGCATCCCATATGGGTGCTGGTTCAAGCCTCAGCTGCTCCACTTCCAATCCACCTTTGTTCTAATGAACCTTGGGTCCTTCCCCCCATGTGAGAGACCCAGAAGGAGCTCTGTGCTCCTGAATTTGACCTGGCCCAGCCCTGACCATTGCAGCCATTTGGGGAGAGAAACAGCAGACTGAAAATCACTTTCTCTGTCTCTCTTCCTCTCCCCCATCTTTGTCTTTTAAATAAATAAATATTTTAGAAATGAATTCAGTCTCTTCTATAAATGATGTTTGGAAAGTTGGATTTCCACTGCTGTAGTTCAAAATCAAATCTATATCTTACTCCCTATACAAGAATCAACTCACAATGGATCAAGGATCTAAACCTCATACCTGAAACCATCACATTACTGGTGAACAACATAGGGGAAAAGATATTGGCCTAAGCAATGAATTCTTGAATAAGATAGCAGAAGCACAAGTAATAAAACAAACACCAATAGACTAATGTGATTACATTAATCTAAGAAATTGTTTCATGAACTGGTCGGCACCACAGCTCAATAGGCTAATCCTCTGCCTAGCGGTACCGGCACACCGGGTTCTAGTCCCGGTCAGGGTGCTGGATTCTGTCCCGGTTGCCCCTCTTCCAGGCCAGCTCTCTGCCGTGGCCTGGGAGTGCCGTGGAGGATGGCCCAAGTGCTTGGGCCCTGCACCCCATGGGAGACCAGGAGAAGCACCTGGCTCCTGCCTTCAGATCAGCATGGTGCGCCGTCCGCAGCACGCTGGCTGCGGTGGCTATTGGAGGGTGAGCCAACGGCAAAGGAAGACCTTTCTCTCTGTCTCTCTCTCTCACTGTCCACTCTGCCTGTCAAAAAAAAAAAAAAAGAAATTGTTTCAGGAAAAAGGAAATAATTAACAAAGTGAAGAGGTAATCAAAACAATGCGAGAAAATATTTGAAAAAATATGCATTCTATAAAGGATTAATATCAAGAATATATAAGGAGTTGCATAAACTCAACAACGACAAAATAATCCAGTTAAAAATGTGCCAAGGGCATAAACAGCATTTTCAAAGGATGAAATAAAAAGGGCCAACATGGGGCCAGTACTGAGGCATAGCAGGTAAAGCCACCACCTGCAGTACCAGTATTCCAGATGGGTGTTGGTTCAAGTCCTGGCTGCTCCACTTCTGACCCAGCTCTCTGCTGTGGCCTGGGAAAGCAGTAGAAATGGCCCAAGTCCTTGGATCCCTGAACCCATGTGGGAGATCCAGAAGAAGCTTCTGGCTCCTAGCTCCTTATTTGCTCAGCTCCGGCCATTTCAGCCATTTGGGGAGTGTACCAGTGGATGAAAGACCTTTCTCTCTCTCTCTCTTCCTCTCCTTGTCTCTCTGTGTAACTCTGACTTTGAAATAAGCAAATAAATCCTTAAAAGGGGGGGCAAAAGACAGATGAAAAAACTCCAGGATCACTGCCCTCAGGGAAATGCAAATAACAATTACAGTGTGGTGTCACCCCAGTTAGAGTGGCTATCATCCAAAATCAAAAATGGCAAAGGCTGCTCATTATCAACCATACATATTCTGAAATAAGCATGAAAACTATCACTCACCTAGTTTTCCTATTGCTTTTCTAGTGTACCCATCATAGTCTGTTTTTATTTCTCATCTCCTCCTTTTTAAATATATAAATGCTGTAGATCTCAATCTTGGATAGGCTTTCTAATGATTTGTACAACCTTGTTTGTACTAATGGTTTCCTAATTTGTATCTCCAGCCCAGGAACCCCTCCTTAATTTCAGATCGGTATATCACATTGCCTACTTGAGACATCTCTTTGATTATCTATTGTGTATTTAAATCCCAACAAGTCCAAAATATTACTAATGTCATTCTTTCTCATACCTGTCCCTTTGGTAGTCTTCCCTACTTGAGTTAATGGCAGCTTCTGCAGTTGCTGTGCTGAGATCCACAGTGCAACTATTTATTTATTTATTTATTTGCCAAGCAGAGTAGACAGTGAGAGAGAGAAAGAGACACAGATAGAGAGTTATAGACAGTGAGAGAGACAGAGAGAAAGGTCTTCCTTCCATTGGCTCACCCCCCCCCCAATGGCCTACAGCTGGTGCGCTGCGCTGATCCAAAACCAGGAGCCAGTTGCTTTCTCCTGGTCTCCCATGTGGATGCAGGGCCATCCTCCACTGCCTTCTCAGGCCACAGCAGACAGCTGTACTGGAAGAGCAACCGGGACAGAATCTGGCACCCCAACTGGAACTAGAACCTGGGGTGCCAGCACTGCAGGCAGAGGATTAGCCTAGTGAGCCACAGCACTGGCCCACAGTGCAATTCTTGATTAATCTCTCTTTCACAACTCCTCTCTTGTCTGCAAACCAATCCTATCAAGTTTACCTCAAAAATGTGTCCAGAGGCTAGAAATATCTACCTTTAGTTCACCAACAGATGCAGTCTATATTAATAGGCTAATTGCTTTTCTTCATTTTCTTTAAATGAAATACTCAATTGATTTTAATGCAGGAGTCTGCTGCAAGTAAATGATGAAAACTGTTTATGTGATCAGGATAAAAAATGGTAAACTAAATCCTTCATTTTCTTTTGCAAAAATGTTAGCAGTGATAACTTTTTCTGGAAATAAAACAGGATTGTATCTTCCCTGGATCATAGCAAGAAAATATTTCACTATATCAATGACCTGGAATGCTTTACAGGAAGCTGATAATTGAATTTGTTAAGGAAGCATTGCAATAGATGGTTGCTATGGAATTTTGACTGATATGGATAAGTTCAGAGAACTTAAAACATTTTTACTAAGAAAGGCAATAGAAAAGTTGGTGATAATTGAGGAATGTGGAATTCTAAGAAGTTTGCTTTTAAAAATAAATCAATTACAATATGTTTTTACAGTGCTTTAAGTGATCTGGTAGAGAAGGCTGTGTTTATTCTATATACTTTTGTTTGCATGTGTAGGCAGTACAAATCTTGAAACATATTTTATAAATTTACTGTGAAAAAATTTATGTATGCTAGCAAAATTGAGACTTTAAAATGTGAATATTGTTTAGTGCCCTTGTCTATACTCTTGAAGAACAGTGGTTTTCTTACTTGATATCTATTGAATTCTTTACTTAGTGGAATTTTAAAAGTATGTCATTGTAAAAATTAAAAGAAAAATTAAGAAAAGAAGGAAGAGGGAAGATGGGAGCAAGGGCGAGAGAGAGGATTGGTGGGAAGTATTACTATGCTCCTAAATCTGTACATATGAAATGCATGGAATTTGTTTACCTTATGTAAAGAAAAAAATTAAAAAAGAATTCTATTTAGAACTTCAATTGCTTTATAGTTCATGGTTAGATGTGATTCTTTATTAAATGGCTCAGAAATAGAATTGCTTTCATTTTTTAAATTTGGAAGGCATAGAGACAAAGAGATAGGAATGTAATGAAAGAGCTAAACTCTTCATGTCCACTCCTAAACACTTGGGGTTAGGTCAGCAGAAAAGGCATTCAATCAAGGTCTCCTAGGTGGGTAGCAAGAGCAGTTAACTGTCTCCCAGGGTCTGGATTATCAGGAAGCTTGAGTCAGGTTCTAGAGCCAGAAACGAAACCCGGGTACTCTGACATGGGATGCAGGCATCTTAACTGCTAGGTTACATACCTGCTCCACAAATGAAATATTCTAGCACAACTGAACACTGAAATGCTGACCTGAAAGTTTACCTATCATAAATTTATGTGATAATAAACAGAAACACTAAGGACATTCTGAATATAATTTAGCCATTTCTTTCCCTCCCTAGGACTCCTGGAAAAGGATGACATGAGGCAGCTGTGGGAATCTCTTAGGTGTCGACACTTGAGAATTAACTTTTTTTTATTGGAAAGACAATACTGGGTTATGCTGCAAATTTGGGCTTTAGGTTTTGTAATTTACTTTCATGAAATTAATTTTATTTTCCATTTAGAGTTCTGATGGTTTCTTGTAGTAATAATTATTCCTTTTTATGCAGAAGTGTAAGTTTACCTACTTAGAGCATTGAATGTAGCAAATAATCCAAAGGAGATAGCTGCTGTTGAGAGCAGTGCATTTCTAGTAATAATGTCTATTACTGTATGAGTGTCTCTAGAATAGTTGCCACAGACTTGGTGTTCTTTTCCTTTTGAGAATTACCCTGTTAGTTGCCTTGGAAACCCCAGGAGGCCAATGAAGTGATTCTAACCACCCCCAAACTTAGAGAAAGCAAATGAGGACATTGATTTCATCCTGGAAGGTCTTTACTTGTGGTGAAGAAATGAGCAGAACTCATCATACACTTTGGTTATTAACATCTGTTTTGTTCAGATAATTCTGATTTCACAAGCTGGGAATTTGTACAACTGTTGTGTGTGCATGTATATTTTGCTGCATCAAATAGCTGCTATATGTTATTCAGATTTGATTTTTTTATATTCTTAGTTATACTGTAGGATTTGTGTCTAGTAAAATCTGATTCTTGCCTCATGTGCATTTGGGATTGTCTTTTAATAAAGAAATAAGAATTTTAATTACTGTTTTCTGAAGGCCAACTTCATATGTATTTAACTTTCATAGTAGCTCTGCAAAGTAGGTGTTTTATCTCTGCAGATGAGGAGACAGATGCTGAGGAGCAAGATAATTGGCTCAAAGTCTTGTGACAGACTAATGTTGCAGGACCTGTATTGGAACCAAGACTGGTTAGTTAAGCACATGTTGTCTCCACTACTCAAACCTGAATTACACACTTCTCCATATTTCTTTTTATTGTGCCTTGTCTTCACTTGAGTTTGGCTTACCAGTCTCTCTGGTCCATCCAGCTACAGAAGCTGCAGATGTTGAAGTAGGGCTTGGGGATGGGGTATAGGCTTCAGTGCTGCTGAACAGGGTACAGGCCAGCTGATGAATGATGATGGCTACAGTTCAGCTAGGGGGGAAGTATGGCATCTGTTTGATGGCTGACATTACCAAGAAGGCACCAGACCCTGGACAGATGCTTCATGAGGTGGAGAAATACTTCAAGCATCATGTTGAAAACTGTGTTTCTCTTCTTGTCTCATTGGAGTCAGCCTAACTGGATTCTTTAGGTGTCTTTTCTTCCTGGGGCATCTCAGTTTCTGGGAAACTTGTTTCTGAATTTTGGAAAGGAAGAACTTTTGGTGTGGACCATCACTCTTTCAGATAGGGTTGGCTTTTGCTGGCTCAGAGCTTGCACTCTTGTCCAAACTCTTTTCTTCCTCAAACTGCCAGCTGCCTCCATGAAAAAAGGAAAAAATAGCAGCACCCTAGGTTCATTTTCTTATTCATTCCATGGCGCTATGTTATCTCTTTGTCCTAATGTAGTAAGTAGCTGATCTAATAATCTAATAAATTTTAATTGGCTAACACAAATGTGTTAGAGGAAGACCTGACCTTTTTGTTTTAATAGGAAACTCTATGCTGTCTGTCTTGATCCAACTCCTTGGTGACCTTAGCCATGAGAATTTTAATCTACAGGCTCTGGGAAGACACAAAACCCATGAAGTGTGGGATTGCTCTCTTTTTTTTTTTTTTTTTTTTAGTGCCTGTTTGTTGAAGGACATAACAGTGACCGTTGAATGACAGAGTGGCTGTTTTTGGAGGTACAAGCACACAAGTGTCCAAAAAGCAGCATCTAAACAGGAGATGAAGTGATTTGCTCTTCACATTAGTTGGCAGGTGCATTCTTTTTCATAGAGTGAAGATGATACAGAGTCCAAGTTAGAGAGGGCAGTTTGTAGGGAGGGAGGTGTGGTCAGGAAAATGAGCTTAGGGTGAAGCCTTTCTAATAGTGTTCTCACAAGCATGCATCCAATAAAAGCAATTTGAAAGATGAAATTTAGCCATTCCTTAGCATTATATATATGACAGTGTCATTGACCCTGTTATCATAAATGGCTATGATTTTTCAGGGTGCTGTATAATAGTTATTTATACTCTAGGGAAAATGAGAAGACTTGGTATATGTACTTTAGAAAATAAAATATTGGCAATCTATCACAGATTATCATTTTTATTATAAAATTTTAAAATTTAAAAGCCATGTTTCTTTCCACCGTGACTATTATGGACATGCTTTGGTTGTTCAATAAGTATTTGTTGAACTCAATAATAAACAATTGAACTGATGAGTAAAAGCCTATTGATGAATTTCTTGAGAAAAAATAAATCAAGGATTGGATTAAGATGGAGGAACAGAGGGAGCTTACTGTTGTAGAAGATAGTATGAAAAAAGTGGAGAGAGTACAGTCTCAAGGAAGAGTTAGGGAAAAAAATGGCAGAGGAAACTCCACACAAATTAAAGGGACACTGTGGACCATGTGCAGGGTGTGGACATGCACAGCTCAGAAACCCAGCAGCCAAGAACCTCAGCAGCAGTTCAGGAAGTAAGACCAGACTGGAGCAACCCAAGCCACTGGTGATAAAGTTGCAGAAAGATCCTGGTGGGAATCCAGCTAGGAGCCCTAGGTAGGACAGTGTACCTGCCATATTTCTCTCCCTGACCACCCTGAAACTGGCATTCTATAACAGGCTGGTAGAGGGCAGGCAGCATTTTGGACATATGTAATAGATGCACCAGTGTCTGTAGACCCAGCAAACAGCAGAGCAGAGAAACTTGAATTTGGTGGGGAGAACTGATGGGGGGCTGGGTGCTCATGACTGTGGGAGGCTTGTGTGCTGGGACTGTGAGAACATTGATGCTGTGTGGGAGGGCTCAGAGTGTGGCTGGGACTTTGGGCAGTCACTGTGGGAAGTTGCATGTACTCAGGGCTCGCTGATTACCTGGTGAGGATCACTGCATATCGGTCTCCTACATATGTGCCAGGGGTCAGAATATGTGTGGAATCCACTGCTGCTTTCCCAGGAGCATGAACATAACTGGTTTGGAAGTGTAGCAGCCAGAATTCAAATCAGCACTCATATAGAATCCCAGTATTGTAGGAGATGGCTCAACCCATTATTAAACAACAGCTCCCTCTCCTGTTTTCTGTGGTGAACTATTTCTAACATGCTTACTATTTTAGAATTAAGCATTGTTTTGTTGGCATCTTATGTATTGCACTATAAAATTTAATTTATCAGGTACATTTTTCCTTTTTCTTTTTTTAAAAAGATTTATTTATTTACTTGAAAGTCAGAGTTACACAGAGCGAGAAGGAGAGGCAGAGAGAGATAGGTCTTCCAACTGCTAATTCACTCCCCAGTTGGCTGCAATGGCCAGAACTGTGCCCATCCAAAGCCAGGAGCCAAGCATTTCCTCCGGATCTCCCATGAGGGTGCAGGGGCCCAAGGATTTGGGCCATCTACTACTGTTTTCCCAGGCTATAGCAGAGAGCTGAATCAGAAGTTGGGTAACTGGTACTCAAACTGGTGCATATATGGGATGCTGGTACTCTAGGCAGAAGCTTTACCCAGTATGCCACAGAGCTGGTCTCATAGTATATTTTTCAAGGATTTTTTTTGCTTTGACTTTCATTCTTTAAACAGTATTTTGAAAAGAAGTTTTTGGGGCCATGCTATGGCATAGTGGGTAAAGCTGCTGCCTGCAGTGCTAGCATTCCATATGGGTATGACTTTGAGTCCTGGCTGCTCCACTTCTGATCAAGCTCACTGTTATAGCCAGGGAAAGCAGTAGAAGATGGCCCAAGTGCTTGGGTTCCTGCACCCACATGGGAAATCTAGAAGAATCTATTGGCTCCTGACTTCAGATCAGCCCAGCTCTGGTCATTGTGGCCATCTGGGGAGTGAACCAGCAGATGGAGATGATCTCTCTCTCTCTCTCTGCATCTGCCACTCTGTAATTTTGCCTTTCAAATAAATAAATAAGTCTTGAAGAAAAGAAGTTTTAGACTTTGATTAAGTATAAATTATCCCTGTACTCAATTATATATTTTAATTTTTTCTTGTATCTAGGAAATCTTTGCCTAACAAAGTAAAAAAAAATTTCTTCTATGATTTTTTTTCTGGAAGTATTGTAGTTTTCAGTACTACAGTTAGATCTGTGGCATATTTTCTTTTCAATTCTGTAAATAGAAGCTATTTTATTGGAAATTAGTATCTCATTGTGCTAACACCTTGTGTTGAAAATGCTATACTTTCTCCCCTGCACTGCAATAGTGCCTCTGTAGAAAACCTGTTCACTGTGTGTTTGGATCTTCTCTGGAACCTCTTTTGTGTTCCAGTCATCTGGCTTTCTGTATGACAAGAGCACACTTTAGTATGAATTTATAACACTTAAAAATCATCCCTTTGATTTTATTACTTTTTCAGAGTTATTTTGGCTATCCTAGATTCTTTGCATTTTCATATGCACTTATATCAGCTTGTTACTTTAAAAATAACCAGGTTGCTAAATGAAAGATCTCTGTGAGTGAGATCCCAGCAGAAAGAATGGGCCATCAAAGGAGATACCATTCTCTGAAGGGAGGAGAGAACTTCCACTTTGATTATGGCCTTATCTAAATAAGGTCGGAATTTGTGAACTCAAGAGGCTTCCATAGCCTCGGCAGCTCGAGATAAGAGCCTTGGGTGATTACTGACATCATAAATGACTGTCAATTGTAAATCAATAATGGGAATCACTGTGCACCTGCTTCGCATGTAGGATCTCTGTCCTGAATGTGTTGCACTATGTGAATTAATGGTAAAACTACTACTCAGGCTGATGCCATGGCTCACTGGGCTGCTCCTCTGCCTGTGGCACCAGCACACTGGGTTCTAGTCCCAGGTGGGGTGCCGGTTCTGCCCCGGTTGCTCCTCTTCCAGTCAAGCTCTCTGCTGTGGCAAGGGAAGGCAGTGGAGGATGCCCAAGTGCTTGGGCCCTGCACCCGCATGGGAGACCAGGAGGAAGCACCTGGCTCCTGGCTTTGGATTGGAGCAGTGCACCGGCTGTAGTGGTCATTTGGGGGGTGAACCAATGGAAGGAAGTCCTTTCTCTCTGTCTCTCTCTCTCTCACTAACTCTGCCTGTCCAAAAAAAATAAAAATCAGGCAGACTTTATCTTTTCTTTTCAAAGATTTTATTTATTTATTTGACAGGTAGAGTTACAGACAGAGAAAAAGAGAGACCGAGAGAAAGATCTTCCATCTGCTGGTCACTCCCCAAATGGCCAGAACTGGGCCAATCCAAAGCCAGGAGCTTCATTCCAAGTCTCCCACCTGGGTGCAGGGGCCCAAGGACTTGGGTCATCTTCCACTGCTTTCCCAGGCCAAAGGAGAGAGCTGGATGAGAAGTGCAGCAGCAGGGACTCGAACTGGAGCCCATATGGGATTACGGCACTGTAGGCAGAGGCTTAGGCCACTACACCACAGTGCCAGGTCCCAGACTTTATCTTGAAACTTTACTTTGACTGAAGTTATCCCATCTCACAGATATTCATCTGCATGTTCAGGCTGTTGAAACAGGATGTGGTATTCAATACTAATGGCCCACATGATTTGTGAGCTCATTTCCTTTAGCAATAAAATTTTTTGTATGATATGTTATGCCCACTTAGATTGTCCCCAAAGACCACCAAGGAGCCTATGCTGTTGTAAAACACATGAGAGTTTTATTGCAGGTCTGGGCTTGGGTGCTCAACTATCACTGATGCCACAGGTCTGGTTGAAAGCCCCAACTTCAGTTAATGGGGTTTTTATAGGGTTTTTAGAGACAATCTATACATTAGAGCACCATTCAGCAAATCATCTCATTCCACGGGAAATTCAAAGAACATCTCTTAAAATTGATTAGTGCATTCAGCGGCAGGAATGGACCTATTAAAGGTGGTGGGATGGCTTTTGGGGTTGATGCCTTTTAAAATGATTGGCTAAAGTATAGGGTCTGAGCCACTAGGGTGTATGTGCCAAACTGCAGGGTCTCAGGATATTATCAATTACCTTAAGTGCTTGAAAAGACACCTGAAACTTTAGGTATCTCCCTGCTATCTGATGATTGGCTGAGCAGTGCTGTGGGGCCTGGTTGGCCATGTCTGAGATTAATTCTAGGCAGCCAAGGCATAAGCCAAGTTTTGCATGGAGCTAAGGCCTCACAGCCAGCATGATTCACGTACTAACCAGTCCTGAAGTGAGCAATCCTCTGCCTGCAACAGGAAGTCCACCAGAGGCACACTCACTGTCCTCTGTGAGACATGGGGAACTCCTGGCCACACTGCCATGGGTCCTTGCCCCTTGTAGAGACTCCAGCTCCAGGCTCCACCTCTGTCACTGTGGGACTGTCCTTGTTCTCTGCAGTGATGGTGGCAACCCAGTTTCCTCTAACAGAGAATGGGAAGCCATGCTGGGGTCATGCTGAGGTCAAGGTGGTCAAAGTCAGAGGGGCCTCTGGGTCCATGCAGGAGGTGCTGCAGATCCTCAGGCTAAGTTTTACTGATTTTCAAGTGCAAATGAGCTATGGCCTGACCAGAGTCACTCCATTTTGTCCCTGATTGTCCTCTGTTTCTAACCACTCCTAACTTTCCACACCTGAAATGCTCTTGTGGGCTTTTTAGCCAGACCAGAATGCCTTTAGGGATGACTCTGAGGTCATTGAGCGCTACTTAGAGCAATTGCCATTCCTATGAGTCTGCTGTATGGACTGCTTCCTATGTTGAAGCATTTACTTCTCTTTAATTCTATTAATTCTATTGATATGATCACTTTAACAATTAGTGCCTCCTATATGACCAATTTAAAACTTAATGCAATCAAATACAGTCACTTTTAAACTTACTCATATATATATATATATATATAAATATGTTAAAACTTAAGATCTCACTTTCACCATCTAGTCCAAGGGGATTTGGGATCCCATGGTGAAGTAAATCCAGCTGTGAAATTATGATTTAAGCTCTCATCTTGGCTATGTTGTTACACAGAATATGTTAGTCACTCCTTTCATAAGATGTAAAAATCAAACTACATCTTGAGGAATCCTTCAAGACAGAGTCAGTGTCCCATCTTAAAGAGAATAGAGAAATGTGGGAGCAAGTCAGGCTTGCCAGAATGCCCATTGACAATGTCAAATGGAATCTTAGCAAGTGGTTTTAACCATTAAATAATAGCTTATAAAATATTTACTGTAGGTACAATGCCTTCTATAAATTTTAAGAATACATGTATTTAAATATATCTTAAATATCTAACATGATGTGGCTTGTTTAAACAGCAAACAGAAACATAAAACATTTTTTAGTTTCTTTCTATCAACAAATTTAAAACATCTGACAAAGAGATTCAGGTCACATTAATCAAATGTATCTTCAGTTAATTTTAGCTATTAAATTTATGAGCAATAATTCCTTTATAAACCAATTAAGACAGAGCTCAAAATAAATGTTCCCATGTAGACATACAATATGAACACACACATAACACAACATACAAGGTAGAACAATAAAGAAGTTTTAGTAATAGTTTCCTAAAATGTTTAGCTGTTTTTTTTTTTATTACCAACCAATTAAAATTACTTTCTGTTCTTGGTAAACTTGATTAACCATACTTTCTTCCAGTTGGAACCTGTAGTGCATTATTCACTTCATCTGTTTACATAACAATTCAAAACTACTGAATTCAATAGAAGTGGCTGAAAAAAATCCATCAGAATCTATAGGAGGGCAGCTAAACACAGAACCAACAATGTTTTAGTTTAGAGCAGCCAAATCTGATATACAAAACTGTGGATGAGAAAAGACTTCAAATAGCTATGTTTAAAATGATAAACTCATTAACCAACAAGAGGCATTTGCTTACTTTACACGGTATTTTCAAAAGCACCTGTAAGATTTTAAAAAACATTTAATTCTTTTAGGCCTCTGGGCCTTTCTCATTAAGATAACCATCATGTCTAGTAACACAAGATCATTAGACTTTTTAACTTTCAGACATTTGTATCAGTGGCATTTTACATTATCGAAACTTAAAATTTAGCATGACTTCACATTTTAACAATACCTGTAATATAACCCAAATAGCCTGATTGATTAGCTGGTGTCTCTCCAAGATGAGAGATATATATCCTTTGACATTTCCAGGAACCTAACTGGAAATATCAAAGTCCAAATTCTTTGGAACTTTGATTTTTTTGAATGCCTGTAAAAGATGACAAGAAAGCTTAAAATATCTGGTTGAAATAAGATCCCTTAACATCATGACAGAGTATAGACCAGATTTGATCAAATCATAACTCATTTAAAACTCAGTTGTTTTAAGGCCGGTGCCATGGCTCACTAGGCTAATCCTCCACCTAGCGGCGCTGGCACACCGGGTTCTAGTCCCTGTCGGGGTGCCAGATTCTGTCCCAGTTGCCCCTCTTCCAGGCCAGCCCTCTGCTGTGGCCAGGGAGTGCAGTGGAGGATGGCCCAAGTGCTTGGGCCCTGCACCCCATGGGAGACCAGGAAAAGCACCTGGCTCCTGGCTCCTGCCATCAGATCAGCACGGTGGCCAGCCGCAGCGTGCTGGCCGCGGCAGCCATTGGAGGGTGAACCAACCTTTCTCTCTGTCTCTCTCACTGTCCACTCTGCCTGTCAAAAAAAAAAACAAACAAACAAACAAAAAACAAAACAAAACAAAAACTCAGTTGTTTTAAACAATTAGAATTTAAGAGGCATTAAGAGAACGTAATAGATTACTTTAAAATAACACAAAATCTGTCTCTTTGGTTGTTCAAAAGTCAGAAATAAAACCTTAAATTTAAGACCTGGTGCATTGAATCAAATCCCATAATTTGGAACAGTTTTAAGAGTCAGAACTAGGGAAGAAAGAATAGCACCCGCATGGGAGGCCAGGAGGAAGCACCTGGCTCCTGGTTTCAGATCAGCGCAGCATGCTGGCTGCAGCGCACCAGCAGTAGGGTCCATTTGGGGGGTGAACCAATGGAAGGAAGACTTTCTCTCTGTCTCTCTCTCTCTCACCGCCTAATTCTGCCTGTCAAAAAAAAAAAAAAAAGAAATCAACAAATGACAAAACTGATGAGGATGTGGAAAAAAGTTACCCTGCTCCACTGTTGGTGGGAATGTAAACTGGTGCAAGCCACTGTGAAAGACCATATGGAGCTATCTTACAAATCTGATTATAGACCTACCATTTGATCCAGCCATCCCACTCCTTGGAATTTACCCAAACCAAAAGAAATTAGCATATGCAAGAGTTATCTATAACCTCATGTTCATCACAGCACAATTCACAATAGCTGAGATCTGGGAACAATCCAGATATCAATCAATTGTTGACTTGATAAGAAAATTATGGTATATACACACTATGGCATACTACTAAGTTATTAAAAAAGAAAGAAAGAAAAAGAAACCCTGTCTTTTGCAACAAGATAGATGAAACTGGAAACCATTATACTTAGGAAAATAAATGAGTCCCCGAAAGACAGATATCATGTTTTCTCTGATCTGAGGTAGCTAATAGAGTACCTAAAATGTAATGTATTGGAGTTATATACACATTTTGAGATTTGATGATTGTTTAGAGCACTTGTCTCTTCCATTGAGGAACAGTGATTTTTTTTTAATTTATTTTTTTTTCTTCATACTATTTGCTGACTTGTTGAACTCTTACTTAGTGTAGGGTTAACTATACAATCATTAAGTAAACTTAAAACAGATTTTGTAAAAGTTAAGTGGGAATGTGAGAGGGAAGAGGAGAAAGGGTTGGAGTGTGTGTGGGAGGGAGGGTATCAGGGGAAGTGTCACTTACATTCATTAGTCTGTATATATGAAATATATCAAACTTATATTAAATAAAATTCTAAAAGGATGTAAATATTTAAAATTCAAAAAATTTATACCAATAACAAGGAGAATTTTAAAGGTGTTTATATATATATAATGCATATGTGTGTTTGTGTTTAATTTGACATTACAATATAAATGTACATATATATAACTTGTAATATAAATATATAGAGAGCAACATTTTGAAATTTTTATAATGTATTTATCATCAGAAAATAGCTCAGATTTCTGTAATAATCCAGTTTCTGATCATTACAAGAATGAAGAGTATGCCACCAAGTTGTAGCTCATAATCTCTGTTTCTCTGTGTCTCCAAGTCTACCAACCTCTAAAATTAAATAAACATACATGATTCTGGGATAAAAATCACATTAAGATCCCACTATTTTCCCACATAATTTTCAGAAATATACTAGTATCTAGACACACAGATGAAAATTTATCTATGTATAAAATATATGTATGTTATATATGTTACATATATTCATATATATATATATTACATTGAGGAGAAAGAATTATTACCCTTGGCTAAAATGGCCCTGAGACACTGTGTACCTGACAGTTTCCAGGGCAACTTACAGAATGTTGGGGGTGATGATGATCTTACAATAAAAGTGAAATCACCATGGCCACAGATTCACAGGGCTACAATTGGCCTAGATGAAAATATTTGTGCAAAAGAGTGACTCCAGTGAATTTAAAAATTAACTTAAATTTTCATAATTAAAGGTTAATTTCAAGTTCCATGAATGTCTGTAAGGCGAAGAATGAAATCTCCTGCTAATGAGTGATGGAACTGGCCCTAAATTGTTCTCATATACCGTGAAAATAAAATTTGGACATCTTCCAGAATTTGATGGCCTTACAATGTTAAAGTAAATCATGGTAGCCTGAAGTTCCCTGCACTAGAATTGGCACAAATTAGGTTATTATTTATTGAGGTGGTAATAATAAATTTGAATCAACATGAAAAATAGAGAAATGTATTCATTTCAATATATTGACAGTTGTGTGTACAAATGGTAAATTTAGTAGAAGCAGGAACAAGGTTATAAGGAGATGTAACAGATATTAATAAAAATAGCCCTAACTACACATTTAAATACAGAAAATGTGTGCTCTCTTAAATCAAAGAAAGCTTATGCCATTGAATTCAGTAATTTTAAAACCAAGATAAAATTGTCTTGACCAATGCATGGAAATTTTAAAGAGAGTGACAATTTTGATTCTCGAAATATAAAGAAGCTATAAAAAAGTGTCCTTGAAAGTGTAAAAGAATGTAACATTCTAAAATTATTTGATAGGCCATAAAGATGGAGGTTGCTAAGACAACTTGAACATTATTTAGTGCACTCATGATATGAAAATATTAGTGCCCAAAAGAATCATCATACCTTGGCAGTGCTAAGATTGGTTTCCATGTGGATATTGACATACTCAGATGAAATTAATAAAATGAAAGACAAAATAAAAAATAGAAACCTGATGAACATGGAAGTTAAAACTTGGCCTTGCCCTTAGTAACAATGAGTATTTTAATGTGAGCCATAATTAAAAAATAAATATGTGGATGAATATTTGGTGAAAAAACAGTCCAAAATAAACTGGAAAAATTACAGTATGATACAGACTTGCAGTTTGGAAAATTTCCACAATCAGAAAATAATTTACATTTCCAGGAGCATCTAGAAACATTAAGAATGTATCCTATGCTGATGACCATGATGGTGCTGGCACTGCAATGTCCTCACATCCTATACACATGACAGTTGCTTGGACAACTTCCAGCATTTAGAGTGAGTTGAGGACCACACAATTATAAATCAAACCATGGTACCCATCATATCCCTGTGTTAGGAATGTCACAAATCGGGTTATTCATTACACATGCAGGTGATTGTAGTAAATGACAACATAAATATGCATTCCATGGAACGCATTTAATTTTGATTATATGGTGTATAAATTAGTAATTTGGAAGAAACAGTCATAATCATAGAGATGGGCTAATAATTGGATGGTAGAGTAGGGAGGGAGCTTACTGCTCTAGCCCAGGAGAAGATAGTTTTAAAAAAGTAGAAATAGAGTAGTCTCCGGGAAGAGTTAGCAAAAAAATGACAGAGGAAATTCTACTGACATGAGAGGGACACGGTGGACCCACATGGAGGGCATGGTTCCCACGGCTCATGACTCCAACAGCTGAGAGCCTATGCACCAGAACTGGAAAGTGAGGTGAGACAAGAACACAGTAGCCTGAGCCACTGGCAAAAATGTGGCAGGAACCTAGAGGGAATGAGGCTTAAATCTTTGAGGGAAAGTGTGCCAGCCAAACTAGAGGAGAGAAAAAAAAGGGACAGTAAAGACATTTTTCTCTCTCTCCAATAACCTCACAAAGGCATGCAAGCTGATAGAGCAGGAGCCATTTTGGACATACATAACAGCTGTGCCAGCTTGTGTCTGTACCAGGCAAGCAGCTGAGTGGAGACTCCTGATGCTGGTAGGGAGAAATAACAGGAAACCAGGAACTTGTGACTGTGTGAAACTTCTGAAGCAAGACTGTGAATAAATAAAAAACTGAGCATGTGTGGGAAGACTCGCAGTGTGGCTGGGACTTTGAGCACTCTCAGTGGGAGAGGCCACAAGCTTGGGGGTTCCTGGTTACCTGATGAGAGACATTTCTGGAGAATCTGAACTTATACTGAGGACTACACAGATCCTTTGTGTGGTTCTTTGGACAGAGCAGACAAATATTATACCCGCTGGGGCTAGTACTCAGGCACTGGTCTCCATTGAGGAGAAGAGCCCAACTGAGCAGAATATACTTCCCTTGTGATTAAAAAAAGGAGAAATAAGACTTAACATGTCAAACTTGGGTGTGTCACCTGAGGTACACCCTTAACCCTGGAGACTGAACAGAGTCCTCTGGCCACACCCACTACAAGCCTCCAGAGATTCAGTGAAAGCAGAAAGTCCACTTATCTACAGAGTCATAGTACAAAAATAAAATCCACCACAGTGGAATAAAAAAGAAGAAATCGTGCTGGTCTGGACAAGTGGTGGCAAATTCTTTCAATTTCTGTTTGTTATGAAAGGTCTTTATTTCACCTTCATTCACAAATGAGAGCTTTGCAGGGTATAATAATCTGGGATGACAGCTTTATTCTCTTAGGACTTGGGCTAGATTTTGCCATTTTCTCTTAGCCTGCAGGGCTTCTGATGAGAAGTCTGCTGTGAGTCTAATTGGAGATCCTCTGAGAGTAAACTGATGTTTCTCTCTTATGCATTTTAGAATCTTCTCTTTTTGTTTCACTGTGGCAGTTTGATTACAATGTGTCATGGCAAGGATGTTTTCTGATCATGTCTATTCAAAGTTCTGTGTGCTTCCTGTACTTGGATGTCTCTTTCTTTTTCCAAACCCAGAAAGTTTTCTGCTAGTATTTCACTAAAAATGCCTTCTAATCTTTTCTCTCTCACCATGCCTGCAGCAACTTCTAGAACCAGAATGTTGGTCTTTTTTTTTTTTTTATATAGTATCCTGTAGATTCCCAACAGTCTTTTTTAGATTTCTAATCTCCTGTTCTTGTGTTTGGTTTGACTGTATACTTTCCTGTACTCTGTCTACTAAGTCTGGTATTCTCTCTTCTGCCTCACTGATTCTATTTTTAAGGCTCTCCACTGCATTTTTTATTTGTTCTATTGAATTCTTCATTTCACTTTGATTTCTCTAATATCTAAGTTTCATGTTCTGTTGAATTATTCATTTTGTTTTGATCCCTCTTTATAATTTCAATTTCATGGGAAAGATTTTCTTTAATGTCCTTCATGAATTTCAGTAGTTTGTGCATTTGCTTTTGATTACTTCTATGTAATCTTATAATCAATTTTTTAGTTCTATTTCTTGCATTTCTTCTATCTCCATGATCTAGTATTGAAGTTTCATGTTCTTTTGGGAGTGTCATGATGTCTTGTTGTTTCTCATATTGTTGCATTTGTTGTTTAGCATTTTTGAGATACTCATTGGTTTCTTCTTTTTTATTTTTTTCCACTGTGGTGGATTTTATCTTTGTACTAGGACTCTGTAGATAAGTTGACTGCCTGCTTTCACTGAATCTCTGGAGGCTTGTAGTGAGTGTGGCCAGAGAGCTCTGTTCAGTCTCCAGGGTTAAGGGTGTGCCTAAGGTGACATAACCAAGTTTGGCATGTTAAGTCTTCTCTCTCCTTTTTTCAGTCAGAAGGGAAGTATATTCTGCTCAGTTGGTCTCTTCTCGATGGAGACCAATGCCTGAGTACTAGCCCCAGTAGGTATAATATTCATCTGCTCTCTGCAAAGAACCACACAAAAGATCTGTGTAGTCCTCAGTATAAGTTCAGATTCTCCAGAAATGTCTCTCATCAGGTAACCAGGAACCTCCAAGCTTGTGGCATTTCCCACTGAGAGTGCTCAAAGTCTCAGCCACACTGTGAGTCTTCCTACACATCCTCAGTTTTTTATTTTTTCACAGTCCTGCTTCAGAAGCTTCACACAGTCATGAGTTCCTAGGTTCCTGTTATTTCTCCCCACCAAAGTCAGGAGTCTCCACTCGGCTGCCTGCCAGGTGCAGAAACAAGCTGGCACAGATGTTATGTATGTCCAAAATGGCTCCTGCTCTATCAGCTTGCATACCTTTGTGAGGTGATTGGAGAGAGAGAAATGTGTCTGTACTGTCCCTTTTTTTCTCTCTAGTTTGGTTGGCACACTTTCTCCCATGGAGAGCTAAGCCTCATTCCCTCTAGGTTCCTGCCACTTTTTTGCTGGTGGCTCAGGCTACTGTGTTCTTGTCTCACCTCACTTTCCAGTTCTGGTGAATAGGCTCTCAGCTGTGCCCTCCATGTGGGTCCACCATGTCCCTCTAATGTCAGTAGAATTTCCTCTGTCATTTTTTTGCTAACTCTTCCCGGAGACTACTCTATTTCCACTTTTTTTCAAACCATCTCCTGGGCTAGAGCAGTAAGCTCCCTCCCTACTCTACCATCCAATTATTAGCATATCTCTATATGATTATGACTCTGTTTCTGCCAAATTACCAATTTATACACCATATAATCAAAATTAAATGCGTTCCATGGAATGCATATTTATTTTGTCATTTACTACTCTCACCTGCATGTGTAATGAGTAACCCAATTTGTGACATTCCTAACACAGGGATATGATGGGTACCATGGTTTGGTTTATAATTGTGTGGTCATCAACTCACTCTAAATGCTGGAAGTTGTCCCAGCAGCTGTCATGTGTATAGGATTTGAGTACATTGCAGTGCCAGCACCATCATGGTCATCAGCATAGGATACATTCTTAATGTTTCTAGATGCTGCTGGAACTGTAAATTGTTTTTTGCTTGTGGAAATTTTCCAAGCCACAAGTCTGTATCATACTGTATTTTTCCAGTTTATTTTGGACTGTTTTTTCACCAAATACTCATCCACATATTTGTTTTTTAATTATGGCTCACATTAAAATACATGTTGTTACTAAGTTTTCTATTTTTTATTTTGTCTTTCATTTTATTAATTTCATCTGAGTATGTCAATATCCACATGGAAACCAATCTTAGCACTGCCAAGGTAAAATGATTCTTTGGGCACTTACATTTTTATGTCATGAATACACTAAATAATGTTCAAGTTGTCTTAGCAACCTCCATCTTTATGGCCTATCAAACAATTTTAGAATGTTACATTCTTTTACACTTTCAAGGACACTTTTTTATTGCTTCTTTATATTTCGAGAATCAAAATTGTCATTCTCTTTAAAATTTCCATGCATTAGATCAGACAATTTTATCTTGGTTTTAAAATTACTGAATTCAATGGCATAAGCTTTCTTTGATTTAAGAGAGCACACATTTTCTGTATTTAAATGTGTATTTAGGGCTATTTTTATTAATATCTGTTACATCTCCTTATAACCTTATTTCTGCTTCTAGTAAATTTAACATTTGTACACACAACTTTGAATATACAACATATATTGAAATGAATACATTTCTCTATTTTTCATGCTGATTCAAATTTATTATTACCACCTCAATAAATATCAATAACCAAATTTGTGCCAATTCTAGTGCAGGGAACTTCAGGTTACCATGATTTACTTTATCATTGTAAGGCCATCAACTATCTAAATTCTGGGAGATGTCCAAATTTTATTTTCACGGTATATGAGAACAATTTAGGGCCAGTTCCATCACTCATTAGCAGGAGATTTCATTCTTCGCCTTACAGACATTCATGGAACTTGAAATTAACCTTTAATTATGAAAATTTAAGTTAATTTTTAAATTCACTGGAGTCACTCTTTTGCACAAATATTTTCATCTAGGCCAATTGTAGCCCTGTGAATCTGTGGCCATGGTGATTTCACTTTTATTGTAAGATCATCATCACCCCCAACATTCTGTAAGTTGCCCTGGAAACTGTCAGGTACACAGTGTCTCAGGGCCATTTTAGCCAAGGGTAATAATTCTTTCTCCTCAATATAATATATATATGAATATATGTAGCTTATATAATATACATATATTTTATACATATATAAATGTGTCACTGTGTGTCTAGATACTAGTATATTTCCTGAAAATTATGTGAGAAAATAGTGGGATCTTAATGTTATTTTTATCCCAGAATTATGTATGTTCATTTAATTTTAGAGGTTGGTAGACTTGGAGACACAGAGAAACAGAGATTATGAGCTACAACTTGGTGGCTTATTCTTCTTTCTTGTAATGATCAGAAACTGGATTATTATGGAAATCTGTGCTTTTCTTTACTGATGATAAATTCATTATAAAAATTTCAAAGCGTTGCTCTATATATTTATATTATAAATTATTTATATGTACATTTATATTGTAATGTCATAAATTAAGCATGCACACGTATATTTGATTATAAACACCTTTAAAAATCTCCTTGTTATTGCTATAAATTTTTCAAATTTTAAATATTTACTTCTTTTTAAAATTTTATTTAAGTAATATAAGTTTGATATATTTCATATATACAGATTAATGAACATGGTACTTCCCCCAATACCCTCCCTCCCACACACAATCCAACCCTTTCTCCTCTTCCCTCTCACATTCCCACTTAATTTTTATAAAATCTGTTTTCAGTTTACTTAATGATTGTATAGTTAACCGTACACTAAGTAAGAGTTCAACAAATCAGCAAATAGTATAAAGAAAAAAAATAAATTAAAAAAAATCACTGTTCCTCAATGGAAGAGACAAGGGCTGTAAACAATCATCAAATCTCAAAATGTGTATCTAACTCCAATACATTAAATTTTAGGTACTCTATTAGCTACTTCAGATCAGGGAAAACATATCTGTCTTTTGAGGACTGGCTTATTTCACTAAGTATACTGGTTTCCAGTTGCATCTATCTCATTGCAAAAGACAGGGTTTCTTTTTTTTTTTCTTTTTTTTTAATAACAGTAGTATGCCATAGTGTGTATATAACATAATTTTCTTATCAAGTCAACAATTGATTGATATCTGGATTGTTCCCAGATCTCAGCTATTGTGAATTATGCTGCAATGAACATAGGGTTATAGATAACTCTTTCATATGCTAATTTCTTTTGGTTTGGGTAAATTCCAAGGAGTGGGATGGCTGGATCATATGGTAGGTCTATAATCCGATTTGTAAGATATCTCCATACTGTCTTTCACAGTGGCTTCCACCAGTTTACATTCCCACCAAGAGTAGACCAGGGTAACTTTTTCCCCACATCCTCATCAGCTTTTGTCATTTATTGATTTCTATATGCAGGCCATTCTCATTGTGAAACCTCATTGCTTTTTTGATTTGCATTTCCCTGATGGCTAGTGATCCTGAGCATTTTTGCACGTGTCTGTTGGCCATTTGAATTTCCTCTCTCACAAAATGCCTGTTCAAATCCCTTTCCCAATTCTCCACTGGATTGTTTGTTTTGTTATTTAATTTCTTTAGCTCTTGATAGATTCCAGATGTCAATCCTTTTTTTTTTTTGACAGGCAGAGTTAGTGAGAGAGAAAGAGAGACAGGTCTTCCTTCGATTGGTTCACCCCCCGCCCCAAATGGCTGCTACAGCTGGTGTGCTGCGCCAGTCCAAAGCTAGGAGCCAGTTACTTTCTCCTGGTTCAATCCTTTATCAGTTGTGTGATTTGCAAATACTTTTTCCCATTCTGTCAGTCACCTGTTCACTTTGCTGAGTGTTTCTTTTTCAGTACAAAAGGGTCTCAGCTTGATGTAATCCCATTTGTCAATTTTAGCTTTGATTTTCTGTACTTCTAGGGTCTTTTCCAGGAAGTGTTTGCCTATGCCAATGTCTTGCAGAGTTCCCTCAATGTTCTCTAGTAATTTGATGGTATTGGGTTATACATTTAGGTGCCTGATACATTTTGAGGGATTTTTTTGTGTAAATTTTAAGGTACGGATCTTGTTTCATACTTCTGCATGCATAGATCCAGTGTTGCTAGCACTATTTGTAGAAGAGACTGTTATTGTTCCAGAGATTGAGTTTAGCTTCTTTGTCAAAGAGAAGTTAGTTGTAGATATGTACATTAATTTCTGGAGTTTCTATTGTGTTACATTGTTCTATACATCTGATTTTGTGCCAGTATCAGGCTCTTTTGGTTATAACTTCCCTGTACTATCTTAAAATCTGGCTTGAGATGCCTCCAGCTGTTTTTTGTTGTTGTATAAGATTGCTATAGCTATTTGGGGTCTCTTGTTTTTCCATACGAATTTTAGCATCTTTTTTTTTTACATCTGAGAAAGAAAATTATAAAACAATAAAAAAGATATATAAGAAGACATTAAAAAATTGAAAAATCTTCCATGTTCATGGATTGGAAGGGTCAACTTCATCAAAATGTCCCTACCACCAAAAGCAATTTACAGATTCAATGTGATCCCAATCAAAATACCAATAATATTTTTTGCATATCTAGAAGAAATGATGCTGCAACTCATTTGGAAACACAAGAGACCCTGAATAATTAAACCAATCATATAGAACAGAAACAAAGCTGGATGCAT
Organism: Oryctolagus cuniculus; assembly: GCF_964237555.1. Classification (NCBI taxonomy): domain Eukaryota; kingdom Metazoa; phylum Chordata; class Mammalia; order Lagomorpha; family Leporidae; genus Oryctolagus; species Oryctolagus cuniculus. The sequence continues at coordinate 141,883,391 of NC_091439.1, forward strand.
CAGAATATCTGATTTCAAGACATACTACAAGGCAGATATAGTCAAAACAGACCGGTACTCCTACAAAAAAATGGTAGACCAATCAAACAGAATATAAACTCCAGAAATCAATCCATGCATCTACAACCAACTTATCTTTGTCAAAAGTGTATATTTTGCTTACATTCCTTTGTTTTCCTTACTTTCTGTTTTTAATGTAGATTTGTGCTATTTTTCAAAAAAAATTCCTTACATGTGATTATCTCATTATTACTGATATTATCAAGTAACTGACTTCCATTCACACTAATAAAAGTGTAATTTACATTCCAATTAGTATACCTCTTTGTATATTTTGTTTTTTTTTTCTTTGAATTTACACTTGTCTATTGTGTAAATTGTTAGCCTAATGAAAGTCCATCCTGTGGGACCTGGGCTGTGGTGCAGCTGGTTAACACCCTGGCCTGGAATGCCAGCATCCCATATGGGCACCGGTTCTAGTCCCGGCTGCTTCACTTCCAGTCCAGCTCTCTGCTGTGGCCTGGGAAAGCAGTAGAACATGGCCCAAGTGCTTGGGCCCCTGCACCCATGTGGGAGAACCAGAAGAAGCTCCTGGCTTTGGATCAGTGCAACTCTGTCTGTTGTGGCCATCTGGGGAAAGTCCATCCTAGGACTAAACCTATCAGTATTCTACTCAAATTTTATGTTAGAAGATCATAAACAATGGCAAATTTTGTGAATTTTTGCCACTTTTATGTCTACAGTTCATTGGAAGCACTTTTGGCCAATATTATCATTCTCTGTTTCCAGGTAATATACTTTTAACTTTCTCTGGTGGTTTATCAGAATGTACATCTGTGATTATTAGCATTTTCCTAAGTGTCACTGTAGATGTCAGTATCTTACATTTCAGCATTTTTTGATAAATGGCATGATATTTTCTTTATTTATCATTGTTGATTTTTTCTTTTATTTCTCAAGTTTAATGCACATTTAGTATATGTTGTATAAGTTTGTCATTCAGTTATTGCTCCTATATTATTCCTGTCATTTTCAGTAAAAAGAATATAGGTTATATATTAACATGCACATATTTTTAAATTTTTATCTTTTATTTCTATGATACATACACATCATGATGTAGTGTATATCAATCCTAGTATAGAGAACTGTAGCCTTTCCTGGTTAACTTTTTCATTGTGTTTTTGTCAATTTGATGAAAATTATTTATGTTTACTTTTCAGTATTCCTTGATTTAAATCCCTTGAATTTAAAAATTTTCTGACAGTAAAATAATTTCCTGGGTTATTGTTCACAAAGTTTTTTTTATATCTACTCTATTTATTATCCTAATTCCAATTACAATTATCAAAATGCAATTTATGTTATAAAATTTGCATTTATTTATTGTCTTAATTCACTAATATGACCTGTTAAAATGATCGATATCTGATTATAAGCCAATCTAACTACTGTTAAACTTAGTCCTTCATTTTTTATCAAAAGAAACTTTTTATATAAGGAATACAGACAATGAATTTCACAAGTACAGCTTTAAGAATATAGTGATTCTTTCCATGGGGCATGCCTTCTCACATTCTCACTCTCTTCTTTCCTCTCTTATTCCCCATCATATTTTATACTAAATTTTATTTTCAATTAACTTTATATACCAAAGATTAAGTTTATAGTAATTGAAGAGTCCAACAAACAAACAAACAAAAAAAGAAGACGACAAGGGCTATTCAAAATCATTGCTCTTCCCAAGTTAATTTCCCTTCCTTTTTTTTTTTTTTGAGAAACTTTATTTTTTTAAAAGATTTATTTATTTATTTATTTGAGGGCTGGCACTGTGGCACAGTAGATTAATCCTCCTTCTGAGGCACCAGCATCCATTATGAGCACCAGTTCAAGACCTGGCTGCTCCTCTTCCAATCTAGCTCTTTGCTATGGCCTGGAAAAGCAGTAGAAGATGGCCCAAGTCCTTGGGTCCTTGCACCCATGTGGGAGACCCAGAGGAAGCTCCTGGTTCCTGGCTTTGGATTGGTGCAGCTCCAGCCATTGCAGCCATTTGGGGAATGAAACAGCAGATGGAAGACATTTCTCCCTCTCCTCCTCACTGTCTGTAACTCCAACTTTCAAATAAATAAATAAAATATTTTTAAAAAATATTTATTTATTTGAAAGAGCTACACAGGAGAAGCAGAGAGGGCGAGAGAGGTCTCCCATCTGATGGTTCACTCTCCAATTGGCCACAATGGCTGGAGCTGCACCAAGCCAAAGCCAGGAGCCAGGACTTCTTACAGGCCCCCCACTTGGTCACAGGGGCCCAAGGACTTGGGCCATCTTTTACTGCTTTCTCAGGCCAAAGCAGAGGCTGGATCAGAAGTGGAGCAGCTGGGACTTGAACCAGCACCCATATGGGATGCTGGTTCTTCAGGCCAGGGTATTAACCTGTTGCACCACAGCGCTGGCCCCAAGAAACTTTATTAACTTTAAAGAAGCACCCAAGAGAGGCCAGCACCATGACTCACTTTGTTAATCCTCTGCCTGTGGTGCCAGCATCCCATTTGGGTTCTGGGTTCTAGTTCTGGTTGCTCCTCTTCCAGTCCAGCTCTCTGCTGTGGCATGGGAAGGCAGTGGAGGATAGCCCAAGTTCTTGGGCCCCTGCACCCACATGGGAAACCAGGAGGAAGCACCCAACTCCTGGCTTTGGATCAGTGCAGCATGCTGGCTGTAGTGGCCATTTAGGGGGTGAACCAATGGAAGGAAGACCTTTCTCGCTGTCTCTCTCTCATGAACTCTGCCTTTCAAAAAAAAAAAAAAAGAAGAAAAAAAGAGAAGCACCCAAGAATGATTCATCTTTTGCAAGCACTTAGACATAATTTTAGCTTATGAGACATAAGGATATCCTCCTCTTAATCCATTAGAAGAAAGTAAGTCTTTGGGATCAAGTTTTATCATTAATTAAAGAAGCACCTAAGAAAATAAGTGATGAAGTTGGACACTTTGACATAACTGAAACTTATGAGACATAAGAATATCCTCCACTTAATATACTAAAATGGAATAAATCTTTGAAAACAAGCTTTACTGCTAATTTTCCTGACACAACTCTTTGAGGGCAGAGATCTTGCATGGGTAGTGCACAGTGACTACTGTTGTTATTTTAACAATTAACACCCTTATGTATGCCATCAGTGATCACTGAAGGCTCTTGACATGAGCTGCCTAGGCTATGGAAGCCTTTTGAATATACAAGTTCTGTAAGAATTTAGAAAAGGCATTAAGCAAAGTGGAACTTTTCCCCAAAGAAACCTTTTATTTAAGGAATACAAATTTCATAAGTACAACTTTAGGAATATAGTTATTCTTCCTACTCTACCTACCCTCCCACACATACACTGATCCCTGTCCCTTCTCCTTCTACCATTTCCAGTCCCATTCTCCATTAAGATTCATTTTCAATTAGCTTTATATAAAGAAGATCAACTCTAAAATAAGTAAAGATTTCAACAATTTGCACATACACATATACACATACAAAACTGAGAACAAGTTTTATAGTACAATTCATTAAGGACAGAGGTCCTGCATTGGAAGATAGTGGACAGTGTCTCTTGTTTTTAAATTAAAAATTAACACTCCTATGTATGATGTCAGTGCTCACCCAAGATTCTTGACATGAGCCACCTAGGCTATGGAAGCCTTTTGAATCCACAAGCTCCATCAGTATTTAGATGAGGTCGTAAGCAAAGTGGAATTTCTCTCTTCTGAGGAAAGTACATCCTTCTTTGATGACAACTTCTTTCCCCTGGGGTCTCACACTTAAAGGTTCTTCATGTAGGACATTTTTTTGCCACTGTGTCTTGGCTTTCCTTGCCTGAAATGCTCTCATGGTCTTTTCAGCCAGAATAGAATGCCTTAGGTGCTGGCTCTGAGGTCAGAGTGCTTCTTAAAGTGATTGTCATCCTATGAGTCTGCTGTATGGACTGCTTCCCATGTTGGAGCACTCACTACTTTTTAATTCTAGTATTATTACCAATCAATAAATCCTATTCATGTGATCATTTTAACACTTAACCTATCTATATGATAATTTTAACACTTAATCATATCCATAATATCACTTTAACACTTTTTTTTTTTTGACAGGCAGAGTGGACAGTGAGAGAGAGAGACAGAGAGAAAGGTCTTCCTTTGCCGTTGGTTCACCCTCCAATGGCCGCCGCGGCCGGCGCGCTGCGGCCGGCGCACCGTGCTGATCCGATGGCAGGAGCCAGGAGCCAGGTGCTTTTCCTGGTCTCCCATGGGGTGCAGGGCCCAAGCACCTGGGCCATCCTCCACTGCACTCCCTGGCCACAGCAGAGGGCTGGCCTGGAAGAGGGGCAACCGGGACAGAATCCGGCGCCCCGACTGGGACTAGAACCCGGTGTGCCGGCGCTGCTAGGCGGAGGATTAGCCTAGTGAGCCGCGGCGCCGGCCATAATATCACTTTAACACTTAAAATGCTATTTTTACTCCCAACTTAAGAAGAATTGGAGTCCCATGGCAAGTTTTTAAAGTGCACCCTTAGGGGACAGTGCTGTGGCACAGCAGGTTAAAGCCCTGGTCTGCAGCACTGGCATCCCATTTGGGTGCCAGTTTGAGTTCCAGTTGCTCTACTTCCAACCCAGCTCTCTGCTGTGGCCTGGAAAAACAGTAAAAGATGGTCCAAGTCCTTGGACCCCTGCATCCACACAGGAGACCCAAAAGAAGTTCCTAGCTCCTGACTTTGGATCAACGTAGCTTTGGCTGTTACAGCTATCTGGGAAGTGAATCAGCAGATGGAAGATTTTCTCTCTCTCTCACTCGCTCTCACTCTCACTCTCTGTCTTTGTTACTCTGCCTTTCAAATAAATAAATAAATATCTAAAAAATCAATAAATAAAATAAACTCTACCCTTAGCTATAAGTCCATAGGAATATATTCAGAACTGTACAGCTTTACAGTCCCAAACATAATACTTATAAATTTGGAACATGGCATTTCTCCCCACTGTGCCCACCTTCCCAACCACACTCCCACCCCTTTTCTTCCTCCCTTTCTTATTCCCAATCTTATTTTTTACTATGATCTATTTTCAATTATTTTTATGCACATATGATCAACCCTTTCTTAAATAAGGAGTGCAACAAATAGTAAGAAAAAAACAGTCATGACAAGAGCTGCTCAGAGTCATTTCTTCTCAAAATGTCAATCTCACTGCTACAGATTGCCTTTTATGTTGTCTACTACTTATCAAGGGTCAGGGAGAATGTATTGTATTTGTCATTTTGGAACTGGCTTATTTCACAAAATATGGTTTCCAGTTTCATCCATTTTGTTGCAAATGACTGGATTTCTTTTTTTTTTTTTTTTTTACCACTGTGTAATATTCTATGGTGTACATACCCCATAATTTCTTTATCCAGTATTCAGTTGACAGGATTTGGAATGATTCCATGTTTTAGCTATTGTGAATTAAACTGCAATAAACATGGGGATGGGATATAGATATCTTACATATACTGTTTTCATTTTCCTTGGGTAAATTCCCAGGAGTGGGATGGCTGGGTCATATGGTAGGTCTATATTCAGATTTCTGAGCTATTGCCATACTGTCTTCCACAGTGACTTTATCAGTTTACATTTCTACCAAGATGAATTAGGGTACATTTCCCCCCATATCCTCACCTGCATTTGTTGTGTGTTGATTTCTGTATGAAAGCCATTCTGACCATTTGAGGTAAAACCTTATTGTGGTTTTGTTTTGCATTTCCCTGACAGCTAGTTATCCTGAGCATTTTCTCATGTGTCTGTTGGTCATTTGGATTTCCTCTTTTGAAAAACACCTGTTAAAGTCATTTGCCCATTTCTTAATTGGGTTGTTAGTTTTGTTGTTATTGAGTTTCTTGATCTCTTCATATATTCTGATAATTAATCATTTATCAGTTTTAAAGTTTACAAATTTTGGGGCTGGTGCTGTGTGTTGCAGGTAAAGCCACTGCCTGCAGTGCCGGCATCCCATATGAGTGCTTGTTTGAGACCTGGCTGTGCCACTTCTGATCCAGCTCATTGCTATGGCTTGGGAAAGCAGTAGAAGATGACCCAACTCTCTGGGTACCTGCACCCACGTGAGAGACCTAGAAGAAACTTGTGGCTCCTGGCGTTGGATTGGCACAGCTCCAGCCATTGTGGCCAGTTGGAGAGTGAACCATCATGATGGAAGACCTCTCTCTCTCTTTCTTTTCTCCTCCTCCTCCTTCTTCTCCTCCTCCTCCATCTCCTCCTCCTCCTCCTTCTTCTACTCCTTCTCCTTCTTTCTCTGTGTAACTCTGACTTTCAAATAAATAAATAAATCTTTAAAAAAAGTTTGCAAATATTTTCTTCCACTCTGTCCATTGCCTTTTCACTTTGCTGATGTTTCTTTTGCAGTACAGAAGCTTCTCAATTTGATGTGTTCCCATGTGTCAGTTTTAGCTTTGATTGCCTGTGCCTCTGGGATCTTTTCCAGGAAATCTTTGCCTATTCCAATGTCTTACAGAGGTTCCCCAATGTTCTCTAATAATTTTATGATATCAGGTCATAGATTTAGGTCTTTAATCCATTTTGAGTGGATTTTTGTGTAAGGTAGTGGTCTTGCTTCCTACTAATGCATATGGTGATCCAGTTTTTTCAAAACCATTTGTTGAAGAGACTCCTTGTTCCAGGGGTTGATTTTATTTTTAAAGGTTTAGTTATTTATTTGAATGTCAGAGTTACACAGAGAGAGGAGAGGCAGAGAAAGAGAGAGAGAGAGAGAGAGAGAGAGAGAGAGAGAGAGAGAAGTCTTCCATCCACTGGTTCACTCCCCAAATGGCCACAATGGCTCTAGCTGCAGCAATCTGAAGCTAGGAGCCGGGAACTTCTTTTGAGTTTCCCAAGTGGGTTCAGGGGCCCAAGGACTTGGACCATCCTCTACTGCCTTCCCAGGCCATAGCAGAGAGCTGGATCATAAGAGGAGCAGCCAGGACTAGAACTGGTGCCCATATAGGATGCTGCCACTTCAGGCCTGGGCATTAACCTGCTGAGCCACAGCACCAGCCCCCAGGGATTGATTTTAGATTCTTTGTCAAATGTAAGTAGATGTCAATGTTTGCATTGATTTCTGGTATTTCTGTTCCATTGGTCTATCCATTTGTTTTTGTACCAGACCAGGCTTGAAGTCTGGTATTGTGATGCCTCCAGCTTTGTTTTTGTTGTATAAGATTGCTATGACTATTTGGGGTCTCCTGTTTTTCTGTATGAATTCCAGCATCATTTTTCCTACATCTGAAAAGAATGTACATTGTATTTTGATTGGTATCACATAGAGTCTGTAATTTGCTTTCAGAAGAATGCATATTTTGATGATATTTTGGGTACTATTTTGTTAAGGATTTTTGCGTCTATGTTCATCAGGGATATGTATCTATATTTCTCTCTTTTTGTTGCATCTTTTCTAGGTTTGGGTATTAAGATGATGCAAACTTCATAGAAGTTTGAGAGGATCCCGCGTTTTTGGTTTTTTTGAATAGATTGAGAAGAATTGGAATTAGTTCTTCTTTAAATGTCTGTTTGAATTCAGCAGTGATGCTATCTGGTCTTTTAGGTTTCTTTGTTGTGAGAGTATTACTGATTCAATCTCTATTTTGGTTATTGGTGTGTTTACATTTTCTATAATTTCATGACTTAATTTCGGTAGATTGTATCTTTCTAGGAATCTATCCACTTCTAGGTTTTCTAGTTGTTGGCATAGAGCTCTTTGCAATAATTTTTGATAATTCTTATTTCTGTGGTATCTATTATTACATTTCCTTTTTCATATCTTATTTCATTGTTTTGACTTCTTTTTTTTTTTCTTGGTCAGTTGCACCAATGGTGTATCAATTTTGTTTATGTTTTTTTTAAAAAAACTAGCTTTCCATTTCATGGATTTTTGTAATTTTTGTATCAGGTTTGTTTATTTCTTCTCTAATTTTAATTATTCTTTCTTTCTACTAGTTTTGTGTTTGGTTTGTTGTTGATATTCTATATCCTTGAGTTGCATTGATAGCTCATTTATTTAGTGCCTTTCCAGTTTTTTCATGTAGACACTGATTGCTATGAACTTCCTTCTTAACACACTTTTGCTATATCTCATAGGTTTCAATATAATGTATTGCCATCTTCATTTGTTTCCATAAATTTTTTGATTACTCTTTTGATTCTGTTCAGTCCCTATAATTATTTATGTTCTAGAGATACTTGAGTTGTTGGGTTCTAGCTTCATTCCACTGTGGTTTGAAAGGTGTATGGATGATCTCAATTATTTCTAATTTGCTGAGACTTGCTTTGTGATCTACCTTATGGTTTATCCTAGAGAATGTTCCATGTAGTGATGAGAAGAATGTGTATTCTGTCACTCTGGGGTGAAAGGTTATGTAGATATCCTTTAGGTTCATTTCATCTATACTGTCAATTAACTCTGTTGTTTCCTTGCTGATTATCTGTCTGGCTGATATGTCCATCAATGAAAGTGGGGTATTGAAGTCTATGTCTCCCTTAGGTCTATTAACATTTTTTAAGTAGCCAGGTGCCATGTAATTGGGTATATATACATTTATTATAGTCACATCTTTCTATTGGATTGATCCATTAATCATACATAGTGCCCTTCTTGTCTCTTTTAGCAGTTGTTATGTTAAAGTTTATTTTGTCTGATATTAAAATGGCAACACCAGCTTATTTTTGACTTCTGTTAGCATGGACTATCTTTTTCATCCTTTCACTTTCCATCTGCATGTATCTTTGTTGATGAAGTGTGTTTCTTGTAAGTAACAAATAGAAGAGTCTTGATTTTCAATCCATTCAGCCAGTTTGTATCTTTTAATGGAGAATTGAGGCCATTTACATTCCAGGTGAGTATTGATAAGTAATGACCTGGCCCTCCATTTTTCCATAAATATCCATATTGTTTACTTTGTATTTATTTTATATTTCTATTGGTGGGGTTTTCTGCCTTCTCATTCTTTCATAATGATGGCTATCTTTCTGTGTTTCTGTGTGTGGCACATCCTTAGGCATCTTCTGTAAGGCTAGCTGAGTTTTGATGAATTCTTTCAATTTCTGTTTGTTATGGAAGGTCTTTATTTCACCTTCATTCATAAATGCAAGCTTTGTAGTGTACAGTATTCTGGGTTGAAAGGTTTTTTCTTTTAAGACTTGGACTATATCTCAGTATTCCCTTCTGGCCTGTAGGGTTCCTGATGAGAAGTCAACTGTGAGTCTAATTAGCGATACTCTGAAAGTGATTTGTCATTTTTCCCTTGCCCAGTTTAGAATCTTTTCTTCATGTTTTGCTGTAGAAAGTTTGACTACAATGTGTATTGGTGAATATCTTTGCTAGTCATGCAGTTCTGTATATTTCCTCTACTTGAACATCTCTAACTTTCTCCAAATTGGGACAGTTTTCTATAATTATTTCACTTAATTGGTTTTCTATTCCCTTTTCTCTTTCTTCTCCTTCAGGAACTCCTAATACGTATGTTGGGTCATTTGATAGTATCCCATAGATTTCCAACACTGTTTTCTAGTTTCTTCTTGTTTTTTTTTTTTTTGTCTGTCTGTAAGATTTTCAAAGCTTCATCTTCTAATTCAGATATTCTTTTTTCTGCCTGTTCAAATCTGCTGTAAAGACTTTCCACTGCAGTTTTTATGTGATCCATTTTATCTTTCATGACTAAAATTTCATTTTGATTTCTCTTTCTATTCTCAGTTTCCTGGGAGAAGTTTTCATTCATGTCTTGTATGGCTTTCTTTAGTTCGTAGATTTTCTTCTGATTTTTTTGAGTAATTCTATGATTAATTTTCTAAGTTACTTTTCTAGCATTTCCTCAATCTTTTCATCTTAATATTCTAATATTTAAATGTTGTGTTCCTCTGGGGGTCATGGTGACTTCCTTATTCTTGTTTCTTAAATTTCAACTCTTATTTTCTGGCATTTGTGGAGTTGATTTTTTTTTTTTTGGACAGGCAGAGTTAGACAGTGAGAGAGAGACAGAGAGAAAGGTCTTCCTTCAATTGGTTCACCCCCCAAGTGGCCACTATGGCCTGTGCACTGCACTGATCCAAAGCCAGGAGCTTTGGATCCTCCTGGTCTCCTAAGTGGTTGCAGGGCCCAAGCACTTGGGCCATCCTCCACTGCCTTCTGAAGCCACAGCAGAGAGCTGGACTGGAAGACAAGCAACTGAGACAGAACCTGGTGCCCCAACTGGGACTAGAATCTGGGGTGCCAGTGCCACAGGTGGAGGATTAGCCTAGTGAGCTGCAGCATCAGCCTGTGGAGTTGATTTTTAATTTTTTCTGGTGTTGGTTTTTATCTTTGGGGTTATGCTTCTATGGCTTCATGGAATGTCTGCCCTTTCAGTTACTACCAAGAGGCATGTGGTGGGTGTGACCCAGAGGCTTGGATTAATGATCTAGGGTGGGGCTAGTTTTAGGGGTAACACCAACATGGGTGTGGTAGAACTCCAAAGCTAGCTCTGCCCTACACCTTTTTGTGTAGCTACAAATGTTCCAATGTCTTAGCATATAGGGCTCCCACAGATGCTGAGACTATAGGGTGCTATTGGTGCAGGTTCTCCTCTGTCTCTCATAGTTGACCAGCCACCTTCCTGCCAAGCTCTGAGGCAGGGAGGGCTGTGGGCCATTCCCTCCATTGGTAGCTCTGGATCACATGTGCCCACTAGGGTCCCTAGTCTAAAGCCTGCCTGATGCTGCTGGCAGCTCTGTGTCCAGGTGTCCCATCTCAGTGAACTGTTATGTACATGCCTGCAGTCTTCTGAGTTGTAGCACTGGTTTAAAAGTATGCCTACTCCCTCTATTGGTAGAGTCATGAGTTTTGTATTGGATAGATTGGTTTGAATTAGCTGTCCCTTCTACTTCAACTAGGACTGCCAGCAACCGCTAGCTCCCCAGGCTCCAGTTTGGACCCACTGCATGCTCTCTTTTTATTATTTAAAATCTAAGAGGGAAAGGAAAAGAGAGAGAGAGGATGGAAAGAGGGAGGAAAGAGAGAGGAAGAGAGAGATCTTTCATTGAATGATGCACTACACAAATGACTGCACCATTCAGAAGCAATGAAATTGAATAAGCCTCCCACATAGGCAGTAGTAGGAAGTTAAGAATTTTAGCTATCGTTTGTTCCCTCTTAGGCACACCAAAAGTGAGCTGGATCCAAAAGAGTGCAGATGGGACTCAAATGGTCAGTTTGATATGGGATGCAGGCATTGCAAACAGTGGCATGTCCCAGTGCATCAGGAAAGCAACATATACACATATCCTTGGACTAATGTAAAACTTCTCCCTTTCAGGATCATGTATTCTTTGTAGTTTTTTTTTTTTTTTTTTTTTTTTTGCATAGAACTTCAAATTATCCTTATGTTCTGAAATTGGCAAGTGTAATTCTTGATGTACATACATTTTAATACTATCCTAATACTTGGCCTGATCTTTCCTTGATTTAACCTTTTTTAAAAGGTTTACTTATTTGGAAGTCAGAGTTACACAGAGAGGGAAGAAGAAACAGAGAGAAAGAGAGAGGTCTTATTTCAACTGCTAGTTCACTCACCAGTTGGGCGCAATGGCCAGAGCAGTGCCGATCTGAAGCCAGGAGCCAGGAGCTTCTTTTGGGTCTCCAATGAGGATGCAGGGACCTAAAGACTTGGGCCATCCTCTTCTGCTTTCCCAGGCCATAGTAGAGAGCTGGATCAGAAGTTGAACAGCAGGGATTTGAACCAGCACCCATATGGAATGCTAGCATGCAGGCAGTGACTTTGCCTGCTATGCCACAGCACTAGCCCCTGTTTAACTTTGACCATTTTTAAATTATCTAATTCTCATTTAACCATGATGGATTATTGCTTAGCAAATTCTTTTTATCTGCTGTTGCCATGCCATTGCTTTTTCATTATTCAGTACCACTTCCAGTAATTAATATATACTTTTTTTGCAAAAAAACCTTTTATTTAATGAGTACAAATTTTATAAGCACAACCCCCACAACACCTCCTCCACCTTCTCCCATTTACAGTCTCAACTCCATTAAGAAAAAAAAAAACTATTCCTCAACAGTCAAGACAAGGGCTTTCAAGTCATTGCTTCTCATACTGTCAATTTCACTTCTACAGATTGCCTTTTATCTGCCCTATTAGTTATCACGCATCAGGGAAAACATATGGTATTTGTTGCTTTTTTGCTGGCTTATTTCACTAAGTCTGATTTTTTACAGATTCATCCATTTTGTTGCAAATGACAGGATTTCTTTTTTTTTTTTTACTGCTAGGTAGTATTCCATAGAGTACATATATCATAATTTCTTTAACCACTCTTCAGTTAATGGGCACTTAGATTGATTCCATATCTCAGCTATTGGGAATTGAGCTGCAATAAACATAGAGGTGCAGAAAACTTTTTAATTTACTGATTTCATTTCCCTTGGGTAAATTCCCATGAATAGGATGGCTGGGTCATATGGTAGGTCTGTATTCAGATTTCTCCAAACTGATTTTCATTGTAGTTTTTTTTTACCAGTTTATATTCCCCAACCACGCATTAGGGTAAGTATTTTTCCTCACATCTTTGCCAGCATTTGTTGTCTATTGATTTTTGTATGAAAGCCATTCTAACTGGGATGAGGTAAAACTTCATTGTCATTTTGATTTGCATTTCTCTGATGGCTTGTGTTCATGATCATTTTTTCACATGTCTGTTGATTTGGATTTCCTCTTTTGAAAAATGTCTCTTTAAGTCCTTGGCCCATTTCTTAACTGGATTTTTTGTTTTGTTGTGGTGGAGTTTCTTGATCTCTTTATATATTCTGATTATTAATCCTTTATCAGTTTCATTGTTTGCAAATACTTTCTCCCATTCTGACAGTTGCCTCTTCCCTTTGCTGGGTGTTTCTTTTGCAGTACAGAAGCTTCTCAATGTGATGTAATCACATTTGTTGATTTTGGCATGATTGTCTCTGTCTCTGATGTCTTTTGAAAATAGTTCTTGCAAAAGAAATTTTCTGGTGCCAATGTATTGCAGGGTTTCTCCAATGTTCTCTATCAGGTGGTATCAGGTGATAAATTTAGGTCTTTAATCCATTTGAGTGGATTTTTGTGTAAGGTGTAAGGCTTTGGATCCTGCTTCATACTTCTGCATGTCAAAATCCAGTTTTCCTAGCAGCATTTGTTGAAGAGACTATCCTTGCTCCAGGGATTGGTTTTGGCTCCTTGATCAAATACAAGTTGTTTGTAGATGCCTAGATTGATTTCTGATTTTCTATTCTGTTCCATTGGTTTATCCATTTGCTTTTTTACCAGTACCAGGCTGATATGATTATAACTGCCTTGTAGTATGTCTTGAAAAAGGGTATTCTGATGCCTCTGCCTTCGTTTTGTTTTATAAGATTGCTTTAGCTATTTCAGGTCTCCTACTTGATCTGAGGGAGTGATCTTTCTGATGTTGTTGGGTTCTATTTAACAGAATTCTGTGGAGGTTTTTTGAGTCTATGTTCAGCAGGGAAATTAGTCTGCAATTCTCTTCTGCTCTTGTATCTTTTCTGGGTTTCAGAATTAAGGTGACGCTGGCTACATAGAATTTTGGAGGATTCAGCTTCTTTCAATTGTTTTGAATAACTTGAGATGAAATAGAGTTGTTTTTCTTTCAATGTCTGGTATAATTCAGCAGTGAAGCCATCTGGTCCTGAGCTTTTCTTTGCTGGGTGGGCCTTTATTATGGATTCAATTTCTGTCTTTGTAATGGGTTCTCTGTGTCTTCATGTCTCAATTTAGATGGGTTGTATGTGTCCAGGACTATCCATTTCTTCTTGCTTTCCAATTTTTTGGCATACAGCTCTATTGCAATTTCTGATGATTCTTTTTATTTCTGTAGTGTCTGTTGTTACATTTCCTTTTTCAACCCTAATTTTATTGATTTGGGTCTTCTCTATCCTTTTTTTGCTTAGATGGGCCAATGGTGTGTCAATTTTTTATTTTTTCAAAAACTCAGATCTTCATTTTACTGATGTTTTGTATTTTTTAATCCAATTTTGTTTATTATTCTGTAATTTTAACTATTTCTTTTCTCCTACTAGTTTTGGGTTTCAGTTGTTTTTCTAGATCCTTGAGATGCATTGATAGCTCATTTATTTGGTGCTTTTCTAATTTCTTGATGTAGGCACCAATTGCTATATACTTTCCTCTTAACACTATTTTTGCTGTATCCCATAATCTTTGATATGTTGTAGTCTCATCTTCATTCATTTCCAGAAATTTTCTTATTTAACTTTTGATTTCTATTATGACCCACTGTTCATTCAGGAACATGTTTTTCAATCTCCATGTGTTTGCATATGGTCTAGAGATTCCTGAGTTGCTGATTTACAGCTTCATTTCACTGTATTCAGTGAAGATGCATGGTATGATTTTGATTTTTTTGAATTTGATGATATTTGTTTTATGGCCTAGTGTGTGGTACAATCCTAGAGAAATTTCCATGCACTGGTGAGACTAATGTGTATTCTGCAACTGTAGGATGAATAGTTCTGTAGATATCTGTCCAGTCCATTTGGTCTATAGCATCGATTAAATCTGCTGTTTCCTTGCAGATTTTCTGTCTGGTTGATCTGTCCATTGCTGAAAATGGGGTATTGAAACCCCCCATTCTATTGTATTTGAGTCTATGTCTCCATTTAGATCTCTTAATATTTTAAATAGCCAGGTATCCTGTAATTAGGTGCATATACATTTACAATAGTTACATCTTCCTGGTGAATGGATCCTTTAATCATTATATAGTGCATTTATTTGCTGTTTTATCATTTGTGTTAAAATTTATTTTGTCTGCTATTATGATAACTACATCAGCTCTCTTTTTGCTTCTGCTAGCATGGAATACATTTTTCCATCCTTTAACTTTCAGTCTATATGCATCTTTGTTGGAGAGATGTGTTTCTCGTAGGCAGCAAATAGATGGGTTTTGTTTTTTCATTCATTCAGCCAGTCTGTGTCTTTTAACTGAAGAGTTAAGGCCACTTACATTCCAGATGACTATTGAGAAGTAACAACTTTGTCCTGCCGTTTTTCCATAAATATTCCTATTTTTTTTTTTTTTACTTTGGATTTCCTCTTATTTTTATTGGAAGGTTTCCTTCCTTTACCCTCTTCCGCAGTGATGACTATGTTTCTGTTTCTGTGTGTAGACATCCTTAATCATCTTCTGCAGGGCTGGGTGAGTAATGACAAATTCTTTTAGTTTCTGTTTGTCATGCAAGGTCTTACTTTCACTTTCATTCATAAATGAGAGCTTTGCAGGATATAGTATTCTGAGAGGACACATTTTTTTCTCTTAAGACTTGGACTATAACTAACCATTCTCTCTCCAAATTGGGAATATTTTCTGTTATTATTTCACTAAAAAGACCTTCTAATCATTTCTCTCTTTTCACACCTCCAGGAACTCCTAGAACCCATATGCTGGGTCATTTGATAGTATCCTGTAAATACCCAACAGTGTTTTTAGTTTTCCTATTTTTTCTTGTGTTTGGTCTGACTGTATAATTTCCTGTGCTTTGTCTTCTGAGTCTGATATTCTTTCTTCTGCTTCACAAATTCAGTTGTTAAGGCTCTCCACTGTATTCTTTATTTCTTCTATTGAATTCTTAATTTCCAAGATTTCATTTTGATTTCTGTTTAAGATCTCAATTTCATGGGAGAAATTTTCCTTCATGTGATGTATGGATTTCATTAGTTTGTACATTTGCTTCTGATTACTTTTAAATAATCCTATAATCAATTTTTTGTATTCCATTCCTGGCATTTCTTCAATCTCATCATCTTCACAATCTAGTATTGAAGTGTTTTGTTCTTTCGGGATGTAATGTTTTCTTCTTTATTTTTGTTTCTTGAATTGGTGTTTTTGTTATTCAGAATTTTTGGATTTACTTGTTTGGTTTCTTCTTTTTTTCTGCTGTGGTTGCTTTTACCTTTGAACTATGCCTGAGTGCATTAGTGGAGTGATTACTTTCAGAGAATACCTAGAGACTTATGGTGGGTGTGGCCAGGGAGCTCCATTCAGTAGTCCAGGGTGAAGGGCATGTCTAAGGTGACACACCCACATTTGATGTAAATCTCCTTTTTTTTTTTTTAATCAGAGGGGAGGTTTCTTCTTGTCTGTAGACTCAGCTGAGCTCCTCTCCTCAAAGGATACCAGTGCCTGGGTGCTAGCCCCAGTGGTTATATTATTCATCCACTCTGCTGCAAGGACTACACAAAGGATCCATGGAGTCCTCAGTGTAAGCTCAGATTCCCCAGCAATGTCTCTTGATAGGTAACCAGGGAACCCTGATCATGTGGAGCCTCCCACAGTGACTGCCCAATGTCCCAGCAACACCTTGAGTCCTCCCACGCAGCCTCAGTGTTTTCACACAGCCTCCCACAGTCATGAGCACTGAGCTTCCTGTTTGTTCTCTTCACCAGACTCAGGAGTCTCTGCTTGGCTGGTTGCTAGGCACAGACATGAGCTGGCACCATTGTTATGGGTGTCCTAACTGGCACCTGTGCTCCATCAGCTTGTTACAGGATGCCTTTGCAGGATGATTGGGGAGAGAGAAAACATGCTTCCTCTTTTGTTTTTTCTTCTCTAGTTTGGTGGGGACACTATTCCCCACTGGGCTCCAAGCCAAATTCACTCTAGAATCTTCCTTCAGCTTTTTGTCAGTGGCTTGGGCTGCTGCAGTATGGTCACCTCACTCTCCAATGCTGGTGCAGATGCACTTGGCTGCTGGTGCTCTAAACTGTGCACATTCTCACCCTCCACATAGGTCTACTGCGTCCCTCCAGTTTGCATAGTTTCATCTGCTGTTTTCTCCTTAACTCTTCTGTTTTCTCCCTAACTCTTCCCTCAGACTGTTATTCCCATTCTTTTGACCCAGAGGTGAGTCAGTGTCTTCAGGCTATCCAACTAGTTAAGTGGTATCTCTGAGGTCAAAACCCAGACTTATCTCTTAATATTTCTTTAAATTATAACAGATGTATCTTTATTTTTTTAATTTATTACTATTACCTGTACCAATCATCAATGTCCTAGTGAAAGCCAATCTTAACAATATGAACCCTTGTAAGCTTTTTCATTGTGATTTCATTTTATTTTTAAACTCAATGAAAATCTGTGTTCTCCTGAAAATTTTATGCATATAGTTTCTCAAATATTATCCAGTGGAATCATTTTCACATTCCAAGTTTTTAAATCTTTCTTTTGTTCTTTTTTATGATTTTATTTATTTCAGAGAGAGATTTACAGAGAGGGAGAGACAGAGAGAAGTCT
Source organism: Oryctolagus cuniculus (assembly GCF_964237555.1). Lineage (NCBI taxonomy): Eukaryota > Metazoa > Chordata > Mammalia > Lagomorpha > Leporidae > Oryctolagus > Oryctolagus cuniculus. The sequence goes on from NC_091439.1 coordinate 141,900,765, forward strand.
TCCATCAACTAGTTCACTCCCCAAATGGCCACAAAGGCTGGAGCTGAGCTGATCTAAAACCAGGAGCCAGGAGTTTCTTCCAGGTCTCCCACACAGATGCAGGGCCCCAAGCACTTGGGCCATCTTCCACTGATTTCCCAGACCATAGCAGAGAGCTTGATCAGAAGAGAAGCAGCTAGGACTCAAACTGGTGTCCATATGTGTTGCGGGCACCGCAGGTGGAAGCTTTGCCTACTGCACCACAGAGCCAGCCCACTTTTTAAAAAAAAGATTTATTTCTTTTACTTGAAAGTAACAGTTACACAGAGAGAGAAGAGGCAGAGAGAGAGAGCTCTTCCATCCACTGGTTCACTCCCCACATGGCCACAATGGCTGGAGCTGTGCTGATCCAAAGCCAGGTGCCAGGAGCTTCTTCCGTGTCTCTCACACAGGTGCAGGGGTCCAAGGACCTGGGCCATCAACTACTGCTTTCCCAGGCCATAGCAGAGAGCTTGATTGGAAGTAAAGCAGCTGGGTCTCAAACCGGCACCCATATGGGATGCCAGCACCACAGGCGGTGGCTTTACCTGCTACGCCACAGCACTGGCCCCAAAACCACTTTAATTCTTAATATCCTCCCCTTATTCTCCCTCACTGCCCTGGATCCTGTTGTCCTGTGCCTTTAGGCCACCTGCTCTCTCTTCTCTGCCTTCCCTTCACTGTTTGTGCTAAGCTGCTTGTGGCTGCTCTTGGCCTGCTCTCTGCTTGGCACCACCACTCTTGGGACCAACTGTTAAGGCATACTCTTCCCCATTTCTCAGCTCAATCACTACACACCTGCTGCTCAGTCATCTTTGTAGTTGAGGAACACCAGGCCCAGATGAAGAAGAATCACCATACTGGATTAAGCACAAGTTTATGAATTCTTTATGAAATGTAGACTACAGATCTTCCTCCTCCACCTGGCTCATTCAACTTCCTGAAGCATGATAGAACTGAATGTATCTTCCATCTGGAAGACAGAGAGAACTTCTCTGAGGTATCTAGCTAGTCCAGAGGGAAAATGAGGTTAGTAACATTTAGAGTTCCTCCAAGATTAGGCTAGCCAGGTCACCCATGGTGAATACCATAATCACAGTCACATGTCTTTCCTGAACCAGTTAAGTACATCACCCTTAAGTTGAAGTAAAGCCACTAGACACATGAAGAAAATTTCTCATATAAAGGACAGAGAACACAGCAGAACAAGTAAATAACAAAGAAAGAAAGACTCCCCCCCAAAATCACCACATCCTCAAAGACTTAAAATACTAGATTTTTTAATTTTTAACTGAAAAGTGATCCCTGTTAGGAATCTGGAAAACATTATGCGGAGTGAAATAAGCCAGTCCGAAAGAGACAAATATCATATGTTCTCCCTGATCGGTGACAACTAACCGAGCACCAAAAAGGAAACCTGTTAAAGTGAAATGAACACTATGAGAAATGGTGACTTGATCAGCCCTTTCCCTGACTGTTGAAAAAAAAAATACTAGATTTTGAAGAACATGCAGTTTCAAGAGTGAACACTGAGAGGCTGGTGCTGTGATATAGTGAGGGAGGCCACCACCTGAAGCACCAGCATCCCATGTGGGTGTGGCTCAGGCCCTGGATGCTCCTCTTCCAACCCAGCTCCCTGCTATAGCCTGGGAGGGCAGTAGAGGATGTCCCAAATGCTTGGCCCCTGGCACCCACATGGGGGACCCAAGGGAAGCTCCTGGCTCCAGGGGTTTTGGCCTATTCCAGCTCTGGCCTTTATGGCCATTTGAGGAGTTAACCAGCAGATGGTAAATCTCTTGGTCTCTTCCCCTCTCTTTGTAACCCTGCCTTTCAAATAAATAAATCTTTTAAAAAGAGAAGTGAACATTGAGAAAGCAAAAATGTGACCTATAAAATGAAATCATGCTAGCAGAAATTGTTCAAAACTGAATAAAATAATAAAAATAGGAAAGATGCAGAAAATAAATTTAAATTTAAAAATATCTTAATATCCATAAATTACCCTATTGCTTTGAAATCAACAATGTAACCTTCGATACAAGTATCTTTCTTTTAAAATATTTTTTAAATTTATTGGGTATTTGGTCTAATTTTACTTTATTCTCATTATTTTGTGTTTTTTAGCTTTTTTCAATTTTGCTATAAAATAATGGACAATTTTTCATCAAATAATCATTATAAGTGTTCTTACTACTGTACTCATACCAATGAATTTTTACTCATAATAAATAATATATAATTTATACGTAACAATTGTAAGACTTTTGTGGTGTTAGTCTTATCTTTGAATTTATTTTCAATGTCATACATATTCTATGGTCAGCCACTTCTGTGAACATTAGGTATCACACTCACATTTTAATTATAATGTCACTGACTCTTTTTTTAAAGATTTATTTATTTATTTGATAGAGTTACACAGAGAGAAGAGAGGCAGAGAGAAAGAGAAAGAGAGAGAGGTCTTCAATTCTTTGGTTCACCCCCCAAATGGCTGCAATGGCCGGAACTGCAGCAATCTGAAGCCAGGAGCCAGGAGCTTCTTCTGGGTCATCCATGCAGGTGCAGGGTCCCAAGGACTTGGGCCATCTTCTGCTGCTTTCCCAGGCCATAGCAGAGAGCTGGATTGGAAGTGGAGCAGCTGGGATGTGCCCATATGGGATGCCAGCACTTCAGGCCAGGGCTGTGCCACAGTGCCGGTCATCTTTGTGTACACATTTCTCAGGACCATCATATTCCAATGTAATCATTTTCCCTTTACAGGTTATAAATGTGTTGTCTTTTCTATGAAAAAGTAAATTTACCTTTAAATTTTAAGGAGTATTTCTAGAGATAGTATCTTTCATTGAAAATTTTACTTTTTACTGATGTGAGCTTTGTTTTATTTACATGTGTTCTTTTAAGTAATTATAAATAAATTTTTTTTCACCAAATTACCTTTTTCATATCTGTTTGTCATGTTATTATAGTCACTACAAAGTAACTGAGACCTATATATGGCAAAAGCAATACAATTTATATTATATATAATGCCTCTCTTCTGTATATTGTTTAAATATTTATTTATTTATTTGAAAGGTAGAGTTATAGAGGCAGAAGCAGAGAGAGACAGAGGTCTTCCATCTGTCGGTTTACTCGCCAAATGGCCACAATGGCAAGAGTTGCACTGATCCAAATCCAGGAGCTAGGAGCTTCTTCCAGGTCTCCCACGTGGGTGCAGGGGTCCAAGGACTTGAGCCATCTTCTGCTTTCCCAGGCCATACCAGAGAGCTGGATTGGAAGAGGAGCAGCTGGTACTCAACCCGGTGCCCATATAGGATGCCAGCACTGCAGATCAGAGCTTTAACCCACTGTGCCACAGCACCAGCCCTTGTATATTCTGTTTTATATTTGAATTTATTTAGTACAACTTGTATATATAACCATTTACAGTATTTCTGAAGGATAGTTTGTCCTTCCTTGATTTATTGTCATTGATTTTTAAAAATTATCCAATTTTAATGGACTCTTGTTCATCAATTGCATAATGTTATTTTCCCCTGCATCATTGCTCATCCATTATTACCCAGTGCTATTTCTGGTAATTCAAGCATAGATTATATTTTTTTGTTTTTTAGTATCTTTTTTAAAACATTTTTATTTATTTGAAAGTCAGAGTTGCACAGAGAGGAGAGGCAGAGAGAGAGAGAGAAAGAGAGAGAGAGAGGTCTTCCATCTGATGCTTCACTCCTCAGTTGGCCGCAACAGCAGGAGCTGTGCCAATCTGAAGCCAGGAGCCAGGAGCTTCTTCTGGGTCTTTTGCATGGATGCAGGGGTCCAAGGTCTTGGGCCATTTCTACTGCTTTCCCAGGCCACAGCAGAGAGCTGGATCAGAAGTGGGGCAGCTGGGCTTTGAACCAGCACCCATATGGGATGCTGGCGCTTCAAGCCGGGGCATTAACCCACTGTGCCACAGTGCCGGCCCTTTTAGTTTACTATTATCAACAGTATATCTAATAATTAACATAGAGTAAGCCAATCCTAGCACTTTGAAATTTAGTGCCTCTTGCTTGGCTTTTTTTATGATGAGATCATTAAAATCAAAATTTTTGCTAAATTTTCTTAACCACTTCATGTTTACCTCTCATAAGAACTATGTTTTGCCACTGTAGTAATTTTATGTTTTGAGGTGTTATACATTTTAACTTTTCTGGTGGTCCATAAGATGGTAAATAAATTTTTGATTATTAATATTTTATATAGATTAAAAAATTCTCTAAGTTTTACTGACAATGTTCACATACACCTCTTCAGAAACTCTTATGCTAGAGTACTCATTCTACCTTCCCGGGTGATATTTGTTCAGCATTTCTGGAGTTCTAAGGGATTAAACTAATTTTTCATTGTGATGTTCAAAAGTATAGCTTCAAATAAGAATATCTTCACATTAATATTATCTGGTTATTGGTATACATTTGTTTTTATATCTTCATATTTTTAATTGTAATGATTGGACTATTGTTGAACAAATTCCTTTATATATGCTGAAACCCTATTATGGCTCTTATATTATAATGCTGAATACTACTTGTAATAAAATATTGTAATTTTTATCATAATGTGTGCATTTCTTTTATTTTCACTTACTAGTATCATCTTTATACATTATCAGTATCCTGTTATAGGCAAATCCTAGTACTATGAGCATCACATTTACTTGGTTAGCTTTTTTTGTTGTGACATAACAACTTCATCTAAAATTTTGTGAACTTCTGGCAACTTTCCTGTTCCTAGTTCCTCAGAACACTCTTAGGCCAGTAAATTCCATTCCCTTTTTCAGGTGACATTTTTTAACTTTTTGGAGTTCCAGGGATTTTAAATTTGTGCTTAATTTTGAATTACAAAAGTAAACTCTAGATACAGTACATTTCCTTTATGGTCATCCTCAGAATTGGCATGAAATTTATTTATGTCATTTGTAAAGTTGTAATTTTTTTATTTTTGTGTAACTGAAATGAACTATTTTTCTCTAAAATCCATTATATACATATGTATATGTCACTTTATTTTGGTTTATATCAAATGACAATTTTATCGTCTATAGTCATCATCCAAAATTTTCATATCCCCCAAGACTTTTTCTCCTCTGTAAATTCCCAGAAGGTATATTAGTGATTAAAAAAAAGTCTAAGTGTTTTTAATATAAAGTGACTACATCAAGGGTGAACATTTGGCCTGGCGATTATAATGTTCATGTCCAAAATTGAAGTACCTGGGTTCAATTCCTGGTTCTGTTTCCTGACCCCAGCTTCCTATCCAAAAAGACCCTTGGATTGACTAGTGATAGCTCAAGTAATTGAGTTCTTGCCATCATGTGGGAAACCTAGGTTGAGTTCCAAGATATTTTTGTTGGTTTTTGTTCTTCCCCCAAGATTTTGCAGGCAGCAGGCATTTGGGGGAGTTTATCAGTGGATGAATGTTCTCTCTCTCCCACTCTTTCTGTGTGTGTGTGTGTGAGTGTGTGCATGTGTGTCTACCTCACTCTGCTTCATGATGTTTTTGGAAATGTAACTAGATCATTCCTCAAAATATACCATTGTTGATCCCACTCAACTGTTGATGATTTAACTGATCTCATTTATCTTATTGTAAAGATTATTGTAGTCCTCTAACTTTATTTTTCATTTTTATTCTTAAGCAAATTATGGTAATCTTTCATATGAAACAACTGCAGCCTGTGTTTTCAATACTCTGAAAGAAGATCTTATCAGGGATAAAATGAGAAAATATATATTAATATTTTATATAAAGTTCTGTTCATTTTCCCATTCATAAACTCATGCAGTGTACAATATATATATATATATATATATATATATATATATATATATATATTGGGGCTGGCAGCACAGCTCACTAGGATAATCCTCCACCTGAGGCACTGGTCCATGGGTTCTAATCCTGGTTGGGGCACCATATTCTGTCCCAGTTGCTCCTCTTCCAGTCCAGCTCTCTGCTGTGGCCCGGGAGGGCAGTGGAGGATGGCCCAAGTGCTTGGGCCCTGCACCCACAAAAGGGGGACCAGGAGGAAGTACCTGGCTCCTGGCTTCGAATCGGTGCAGCACATGGGCCGTACTGGCCATTGAGGGGTGAACCAATGGAAGGAAGACCTTTCTCTCTGTCTCTCTCTCTCTCACTAACTCTGCCTGTCTAATATACATATACATATACATATATATATATATATATATATACATGAAACTTGTCGCTCCCCCTCTTCATGGAGGAACGACACAGGACCCTGCCTAGGCCTCATATCCGAGTCACGGCACCATTATGTTGCTCCCCCTCTTCGTGGAGGAGCGACACTAGACCCTGCGCTGTTCTTTCATCTGCTCAGCCCTCCCCGGGTTTGCTGCTGGTTCTTCCCGGGTTGGCTACCAACCCTTCCACCTCCGTGGAAGGACGGTTCCCCCTCGCCACATTCCCCACTTCCGCGGGGGAGCGGCACACCGCCGGCCGGCTCTTCTCGGGGGGCTGCACAGGTGTTCCTTCAGATGTTCCCCTTAGATGTTCCTGGTGCATATTGTCTCTCTCCTCCTTTATAGTCCTCTTCTGCCAATCCCAACTCTGCTACCCACATGCCGAGTACGCTGCTCTCCTCCAATCAGGAGCAGGTCCTACAGTTTATTGGTTGAACTGGAGGCAGCTGTGTAGAAGCTGTTTCCCTTCTCAGCGCCATATTGTGGGAGAGCAGATGCATAGAATAAGTCTTAATTCCAGTAACTTAGTCTAGTCCAAGTTGCTCCCAGTTGCTCCCCACAAAACTCACACTGTTTAAAACATTATTACACTAGGTTCTGCAAATAAAACAGACAAGGAGCCAGCACTGTGGCACAGCTGGTAAAGCCTCTGCCTGTAGTGCCAGCATCCCATGTGGATGCCAGTTCAAGTCCCAGCTGCTCCTCTTCCATCCCACCACTCTGCTGTGGCCTGAGAAATCAGTAGAGTGTGGCCAAAGTCCTTGGACCACTGTACCTGCTTGGAAGACCCAGAGGAATCTTCTGGCTCCTGATTCACATCAGCCCAACTCCAGCCATGGTGGCCACTTGGAGAGTGAACTAGAAGATGGAAGATTTTCTCTCTTTCTTTCCCTCTCTCTCTCTCTGCCTCTGCCTCTCTTAACTCTGCTTTTCAAACAATAAATAAATAAAACTTTTTAAAAGTAAAACACAAAATTCCTGCTGTTATTCAGATTATAGTCTAGTGGAGAATACATAAAGATAAAATTACAACTCTAAATCAAAGATAACAAGAGTTTAATGATCACATAAGAAAATTCAATCCACACTGGGTCTGGGGAACATTTTCATGAAGACAACATGAGTAGACTGAGACATAAAGGATAAGAAAATAGCTGCTAAGCAAAGAATGAAGGGAGCTGGTGCCATGGCATAGTGGGTTAAGCTGCTGTGACCTGCAGTGCCAGCATCCCATATGGGCACCAGTTAGAGACCTGGCTGCTCCACTTCTGATCCAGCTCTATGCTGTGTTCTGGGAAAGCAGTAGAAGATGGCCCAAGTCCTTGTTCCCCTGCACCCACATGGGAGACCCAGAAGAAGCTCCTGGTTCCTGGATTCAGATTGGCTCAGCTCCAGCCATTGCAGCCAATTGGGAAGTGAACCAGCAGATGGAAGACCTCTCTCTGCCTCTCTTTCTCTCTGTGTAACTCTGACTTTCAAATAAATAAATAAAGCTTTAAAAAAATGAAGAATATTCCAACCAGTCTAAAACACATGCTGAAGCTCAGCTGCAATTTGCCTGTAGCTGAGATGAAGTAACACTTGTTCTTTACCTACCTACTTTGAACAATGAAAAACAAAAAGGAAAACCTGCATTTACTACCACTTTCATAATTAATAATTAATTAAAATCATATATTGTCACTGGTGAGTAATCACCTTGTAACAATGATTAAATCTGGTCTATACTACGTCATGATATTAAGGGATCTTATTTCAAAAAGATATTTTAAGCCTTCTTGTAGTACTTGACAGGCATTCAAAAAAATCGAAGTTCCAAAGAATTTGGACTTTGATATTTCCAGTTGGGTCACTGGAAATGTCAAAGAAAATATGTCTCTCATCTTGGAGAGACACCAGCTAATAAAGCCTCCTGGGTTATATTACAGGTACTGTCAAAATGTGAAGTGGTGCTAAATTTTAAGTTTTGATAATATAAAATGCCACTGATACAAATGTCTGAAAGTTAAAAAAATCTAATGATCTTGCATTACTAGACATGATGGTTATCTTAATGAGAAAGGTCCAGAGACCTAAAAGGGTTAAATGTTTTTTGTAAATCCTACAGGTGATTTTGAAAATATTGTGTGAAGTAAGCAAATGTTTCTTGTTGATTAATGAGTTTATAATTTTAAACATGGCTATTTAAAATCTTTTGTCATCCACACTTTTATATATCAGCTTTGCTGCTCATAAAACTAAAACATTGTTGATTCTGTGTTTAGCTGCCCTCCTATAGGTTCTGATGGACTTTTTCCAGCCACTTCTATTGTATTCAGTACTTTTGAATGGCTCTGTAAACAGATGAAGTCAATAATGTACTACAGGTTTCAACTGGGAGAAAGTATGGTTAATTGAGGTTACCAAGAACAGAAAGTAATTCTAATTGGTTGATTGCAATACAAAAAAACAGCAAAAGATTTTAGGAAACTATTACTAAAACTGCTTTATTTGGGACTGGTGCTGTGATGCAGTGGGTTAACACCCTGGCCTGAAGTGCCGGCACCCCATATGGGCAGCTGTTCTAGTCCCGGCTGCTCCACTTGTGATCCAGCTCTCTGCTATGGCCTGGGAAAGCAGTGGAACATGGCTGAAGCCCTTGGGCCCCTGCACCCATGTGGGAGACCCGGAAGAAGCTCCTGGCTCTTGGCTTTGGATAGGCACAGTTCTGGACATTATCTATGGTTGCTGTCATGCTGAAATGACAAAAAAAAAGTTGTAGAAATTGTATTGGTACAAATCAAAAATATTTACTATCATTAGTAAGAGAGTAGTTTGAGAAAGAAAACAACTGATAAGCACTGGTCTAGATAAAAATTCTGATGGCATAAGTCAGAAACATAATGAAGCAATAAGTAAGTTTAGTAAAATGAGAAGATACAAAATCAATACAGAAAGATAAAATGCATTTATATATACCACCAATAAAAATCAAAATTTTAGAATCACCACTAGTTCACTTAAAATATGAAATACACATCTGATGATATATTGACAGACCTACAAAAACAACTTAATATTCAATTAAATTAATATTTTTCCTTAAGTGGAAATATTTTATTCAAGAATCTCAGGATTCATCATTGTTAAAGCATCAATTATCCTAACATCATTTTACCGACTCAAAACAGTTTCAATCTCTTTTCCAGCGAGAAACCTTGTTGTTTTTTTTTAAACTTTTATTTAATAAATATAAATTTTGAAAGTACAACTTTTGGATTATAGTGGCTTTTCCCCCCATAACCTTCCTCCCACCTGCAACCATCCCATCTCCCACTAATCTCCCATCCCATTCTTCATCAAGATTAATTTTCAATTATCTTTATATACAGAAGATCAACTTGGTATATAATAAGTAGAGATTTCAACAGTTCGCACCCACACAGATACACAAAGTATGAAGTACTGTTTGAGTAGTAGTTTTACCATTAATTTGCATACTACAACACATTCAAGACAGAGATCCTACATAGGGAGCATGTGTACAATGACTCCTGTTGTTGATTGAACAATTGACAGTCTCATTTATGACATCAGTAATCAGCCGAGGCTCTTGTCATGAGCTGCCAAGGCTATGGAAGCCTCTTGAGTTCACAAACTCCGACCTTATTTAGACAAGGCCATAATCAAAGTGGAAGTTCTCCCCTCTGTTCAGAGAAAGGTATCTCCTTCTTTGATGGCCCGTTCTTACCACTGGTATCTCACTCACAGAGATCTTTCATTTAGCAACCTGGTTATTTTTAAAGTAACAAGCTGATATAAGCACATATGAAAATGCAAAGAATCTAGGATAGCCAAAATAACTTTGAAAAAGTAATAAAATCAAAGGGATGATTTTAAGTGTTATAAATTTATACTAATCTAAGGTGTGCTGCTGTCACACAGAAAACCAGACAAATGAATGGAACACAAGAGGTTCCATAGAAGATCCAAACACAGTGAACAGGTTATCAAGAGAGTCACTATTACAGTGCAGAACAGAAAGTATAGCCTTTTCAGCTAGCACAATGAGATATTAATTTCCAATAAAATAGCTTCTATTTATGAAATTGAAAAGAAAATCTGCCACAGATCTAACTGTAGTACTGAAAACTAAAATACTTAAAGGAAAAAAAAAACATAGAAGAAAAATTTTTTTTTGCTTTAACTTAGGCAAAGATTTCCTAGATGGAAGAAAAAATTAAAATCTATAATTGAATACAGGGATAATTTATACTTAGTTAAAGTTAAAAACTTATTTTCTTCAAGACATATTTATTTATTTGAAAGGCAGATTTACAGAGTGGCAGAGGCAGAGAGAGAGAAAGAGAGAGAGAGAGAGAGAGAGAGAGAGAGAGATCATCCATCTGATGGTTCACTCCCCAGATGGCCACAATGGCCAGAGCTGGGCTAATCTGAAATCAGGAGCCAAAAGATTCTTCTGGATTTTCCACATGGGTGCAGGAGCCCAAGTACTTGGGCCATCTTCTACTGCTTTCCCAGGCCATAGCAGAGCTGGATCAGAAGTGGAGCAGCCAGAACTCAAAGTGGTACCCATATGGGATGCTGGCACGGCAGGCAGCAGCTTTACCCACTATGCCATAGCACTGGCCCCAACAACTTCTTTTCAAAATACTGTTTAAAGAATTAAAGCCAAAGCAAAAAAAAATTCTTGAAAAATATACCATGGGACCAATTCGTGGCATAGTGGGCAAACCTTCTGCCTAGAGTGCCAGCATCCCATGTGTGCACCAGTTCGAGAAACAGCTGCTTAACTTCGGATCCAGCTGTCTTCTATGGCCTGGGTAAACAGTAGTAGATGGCCCAAGTCCCTGGGCCCCTGCCCCTCATGGAAGACCCGGAGGAAATGCCTGGCTCCTGGCTTTGGATAGGCACAGTTCCAGCCATTGCGGCCAACTGGGGAGTGAATTAGCAGATGGAGGACCTATCTCTCTCTGCCTCTCCTTCTTGCTCTGTGTAACTCTGACTTTCAAGTAAATAAATAAATCCTTTTTAAAATAGAAAAAGGAAAATATACCTGATAAATTAATGGTATTCATAATATAGGAAGAACTTTTGTAGTGCAACACCTAAGATGTCAACAAAACAACCGTTAATTTTAAATTAGTAGGCATGTTAGAAATAGTTCACCACAGAAGATGGGAGAGGGGGCTGTTGTTTAATAATGAGTTGAGCCACCCCCTACAGTACTGGCATTCTATAAGAGTGCTGATTTGAATTCTGGCTGCTATACTTCCAAACCAGTTATGTTAATGCTCCTGGGAAAGCAGCAGTAGATTCCACACATATTCTGACCCCTGGTACATATGTGGGAGACCTATATGCAGTGATCCTCACCAGGTAATCAGTGAGTCCTGAGTATGTATAACTTTCCACAGTGACTGTCCAAAGTCCCAGCCACATCCTGAGCCCTCCCATGCAGCCTCAGTGTTTTCACAGTCCCAGCACACAAGCTTTTCACAGTCATGAGCACCCAGCCCCCCATCAGTTCTCCCCACCAAATTCAGGTTTCTCTGCTCTGCTATTTGCTGGGTGTGCAGACACTGGTGCATCTATTACATATGTCCAAAATGCTGCCTGCCCTCTACCAGCTTGTTACATGATGCCAGTTTCAGGGTGGTCAGATAGAGAGAAAAACAAGCCTAGTTTGGCTGGTACACTGTACCACCTAGAGCTCCTAGCTAGATTCCCACCAGGCTCTTTCTGCAACTTTATTGCTAGTGGCTTGGGCTGCTCCAGTCTGCTCCCACCTCCTGAGCTGCTGCTGAGGTTCTGGTTGCTGGGTTTCTAAGTTGTGCATGTCCACACCCTGCACATGGGTCCACAGTGTCTCTCTAATTTGTATGGAGTTTCCTCTGCCATTTTTCCCTAACTCTCCCTTGAGACTGTACTCTCTCCACTTTTTTCCTACTATATTCTACAACAGTAATCTCCTTCTCTATTCCTCCATCTTAATCCAATCCTTGATTTATTTTTTCTCAAGAAATTCATCAATAGGCTTTTACTTATCAGTTCAATTTATTATTGGGTTATTGAACAACCAATGCATGTCCATGATAGTCATGGTGGAAAGAAGCATAGCTTTTAAATTTTAAAATTTTATAATAAAAATGATAATTTATGATAGATTGCCAAAATTTTATTTTAAGTCCTCTCATTTTCCCTAGAGTATAAACAACTATTATATAGCACTCTGAAAAATCATAGCCATTTATGATGACAATATCAATGACACTGTCATATATATAATGCTAAGGAATGGCTAAATTTCATCTTCCAATTTGCTTTTATTTTATGCATGCTTGTGAGAACACTATTAGAAAGGCTTCACCCTTATCTCATTTTCCTGACCGCACCTCCCTCCCTACAAACTGCCCTCTCTAACTTGGATTCTGTATCATCTTCACTCTCTGAAAGAGAATGCACCTGCCAACTAATGTGAAGAGCAAATCACTTCATCTCCTGTTTAGATGCTGCTTTTTGGACACTTGTGTGCTTGTACCTCCAAGAACAGCCTCTCTGTCATTCAACGGTCACTGTTGCCTCCTTCAACAAACAGGCACTAAAAAAGACAAGAGCAATCCCACACTTTATGGATTTTGTGTCTTCCCAGAGTCTGTAGATTAAAATTCTCATGGCTAAGGTCACCAAGGAGTTATATCAAGACATACAGCATGGAGTTCCCTGTTAAAAAATTCTTTTAGCACATTTGTATTAGCCAATTAAAATTTATTAGAATATTATATCAGCTAGTTACTATGTTAGGACAAAGAGATAACATAGCATCAAGAAACAAACAAGAAAATAAACCTAGGGTCTAGCTATTTTTCCTTTCTTCATGGAGGTAGCTGGCAATTTGAGGAAGAAAAGAGTTTGGACAAGAGTGCAGGCTCTGAACCAGTGAAAGCCAACCCTAGCTGAAAGAGTGATGGTCCACACCAAAATTTTTTGCTTTCCAAAATTCAGAAACAAGCTTCCCAGGAACTGAGATGCCACAGGAAGAAAAGACAGCTAAAGAATCCAGTTAGGCTGACTCCAATGAAATAAGAAGAGACATACATTTTTCAACATGATGCTTGAAGGGTGCTCTGCACCTCATGAAGCATCTGTCCAGGGTCTGGTTCCCTCTTGGTAATGTCATCCATCACCATACTTCCCCCTAGCTGAATGTAGCCATCATTCATCGGCTAGCCTATACCCTATCCCCAAGCCCTACTTCAACATCCCCAGCTTCTGTAGGACCAGCAGGTACTTTGATGCAGCAAAATATACATGTACACACAACAGTTCCACAAATTCCCAGCTTATGAAATCAGAATTATCTAAACAAAACAGATGTTAATAACCAAAGTGTATGATGAGTTATGCTCATTTCTTCACCACAAATAAAGACCTTCCAGGATGAAATCAATGTCCTAATTTGCTTTCTCTAAGTTTGGTTAGGATCGCTTCATTGGCCTTCTGGGGTTTCTAAGCCAACTGTTAGGGTGATTCTCAAAAGGAAAAGAACACAAAATATGTGGCAACTATTCCTGAAACACTCATACAGTAATAGACATTATTACTAGAAATGCACTGCTCTCAACAGCAGCTATCTCCTTTGGATTATTTACTACATTCAATGCTCTAAGTAGGTAAACTTACACTTCTGCATAAAAAGTAGTGATTATTACTACAAGAAACTATCAGAACTCTAAATGGAAAATAAAATTAATTTCATGAAAGTAAATTACAAAACCTAAAGCCCAAATTTGCAGCATAACCCAGTATTGTCTTTCCAAAAAAATGTTAATTCTCAAGTGTCTGTACCTAAGAGATTCCCACAGCTGCCTCATGTCACCCTTTTCCAGAAGCCCTAGGGAGGGAAAGAAATGGCTAAATTGCATTCAGCATGTCCTGAGTGTTTCTGTTTATTATCACATAAATTTATGATAGGTCAACTTTCAGGTCAGCATTTCAATGTTCAGTTAAGCTAGATTATTTCATTTGTGGAGCATGTATGTAACCCAGCAGTCAAGATGCCTGTATACCATGTAGGAATTCCTGGGTTTCATTTCTGGCTCTGGAACCTGACTCAAGCTTCCTGATAATTCAGAGCCTGGGAGACAGATAACTGCTCTTGCTACCCACCTAGGAGACCTTGATTGAGTGCCTTTTCTGCTGACCTAACCCCAAGTGTTTGACACTCATGGAGTGGATATGAAGACTTTAGCTCTTTCATTACATCCCTATCTCTTTGTCTTTATGCCTTCCAAATTTAAAAAGTGAAAGTAATTTTATTTCTGATCCATTTAAATATGAATCACATCTAACCATGAACTATAAAGCAATTGAAGTCCTAAACAGAATGCTTTGTTAATTTTTTATTTACATAAGGTGAACAAATTCCATGCATTTCATATGTACAGATTTAGGAGCATTGTAATACTTCCCACCTCTCTCACCCTTGCTCCCATCTTCCCACTTCCTTCTTTTCTTAATTTTTCTTTTAATTTTTACAATGACATACTTTTAAAACTCAACTTAGTAAAGAATTCAATAGATATCAAGTAAGAAAACCACTGTTCTTCAAGAGTATAGACAAGGGCAATAAATAATATTCACAAATTATAGTCTCAATTTTGCTAGCATACATAAATTTTTTCACAGTAAATTTATAAAATATGTTTCAAGATTTGCACTACCTAAACATGCAAACAAAATTATATAGAATAAACACAGCCTTCTCTACTAGATCACTTAAAGCACCATAAAAACATATTGTAGTAGATTTTTTTAAAAGAAAACTTCTTAGAATTCCACATTCCTCAATTATCACCAACTTTTATATTGCCTTTCTTAGTAAAAATTCTTTAAGTTCTCTGAACTTATCCATATCAGTCAAAATTCCATAGCAACCATCTATTGAAATGGTTCTTTAAAAAATTCAATTATCATCTACCTGTAAATCATTCAAGGTCATTGATATAGTGACATATTTTCTTGCTATGACACAGGGAAGATACAATCCTGTTTTATTTCCAGAAAAAGTTATCATTGCTAACATTTTTGCAAAAGAAAATGAATAATTTATAATTTACCTTTTTTATCCTGAGCACATAAACAGTTTTCATCATTCACTTGTAGCAGACTCCTGCATTAAAATCAATTAACTGAATATTTTATTCAAAAAATGAAGAAAAACAATTAGCCTACTAATAGAGACTGCAGCTGTTGGTGAACTAAAGGTAGATATTTCTAGCCACTGGACACAATTTTGAGGTAAACTTGATAGGATTTGTTTACAGACAAGAGAGGAGTTGTGAAAGAGAGATTAATCAAGAATTGCACTGTGGGCCAGTGCTGTGGCTCACTAGGCTAACCCTCTGCCTGCAGTGCTGGCACCCCAGGTTCTAGTTCCAGTTGGGGTGCCAGATTCTGTCCTGATTGCTCCTCTTCCAGTCCAGCTCTCTGCTGTGGCCTGGGAAGGCAGTGGAAGATGGCCCTGCATCCACATGGGAGACCAGGAGAAAGCAACTGGCTCCTGGCTTTGGATCAGCGCAGCGCACCAGCTGTAGGCCATTTGGGGGGTGAACCAACAGAAGGAAGACCTTTCTCTCTGTCTCTCTCACTGTCTATAACTCTCTCTCTCTGTGTCTCTTTCTCTCTCTCACTGTCTACTCTGCCTGGCAAATAAATAAATAAATGAATAAATAATTGCACTGTGGATCTCAGCACAGCAACTGCAGAAGCTGCCATTAACTCAAGTAGGGAAGAGTACCTAAGGGACAGGTATGAGAAAGAATAACATTAGTAATATTTTGGACCTGTTGGGATTTAAATACACAATAGATAATCAAAGAAAGGCCTCAAGTAGACAGTGTGATATACCGATCTAAAATTAAGGGTGGGTGTGGGGAGCAACTGGGAGCAACTCGGACTAGACTAAGTTACTGGAATTAAGACTTATTCTATGCATCTGCTCTCCCACAATATGGCACTGGGAGAGGAGGAAACAGCTTCTACACAGCTGCCTTTCACCAACTTGACAAACTGCAGGAGCTGCTCCTGATTGGAGGAGAGCAGCGTACTCAGTGTGTGCGTAGCAGAGTTGGGATTCGTGGAAGAGGACTATAAAGGAGGAGAGAGACAACATGCACCAGGAACATCTAAGAGGAACATCTATCTGAAGGAACACCTGTGCAGCCCCTGAGAGAGCCGGCCGGCGGTGTGCTGCTCCCCCATGGAAGTGGGGAAAGTGGCAGGGGGAACCGCCCTTCCACGGAGGTGGAAGGGACGGTAGCCAACCCGGGAAGAACCAGCAGCAAACCCGGGGAGGGCCGAGCAGACAAAAGAACAGCGCAGGGTCCTGTGTCGTTCCTCCATGAAGAGGGGGAGCGACATAATGGTGCCGTGACTCGGATATGAAGCCTAGGCAGGGTTTAGTGTCATTCCTCCATGAAGAGGGGGAGCGACAGGTGGGGTTTCTGGGCTGGAGATACAAATTTGGAAACCATTAGCACAAACAAGGTTGTAAAAGTCATTAGAAAGAATATCAAAGATTGAGCTCTACAGCACTTCTATGTTTAAAAAGGAGGCAATGAGAAAAAAAGAAACAGACTATGATGGATACACTAGAAAAGCAATAGGAAAACTAGGTGAGTGATAGTTTTAATGCTTATTTCAGAATATGTATGTTTGATAATGACCAGCATTTGCCATTTTTGATTTTTGAATGATAGCCATTCTAACTGGGGTGAGGGGACACACACTGTAATTGTTATTTGCATTTCCCTGATAGCAGTGATCCTGGATTTTTTTCATCTGTCTGTTGGCCCTTTTTTTTTTTTAAAGATTTATTTATTTATTTCAAATTCAGAGTTACACAGAGAGAGAAGGAGAGGCAGAGAGAGAAAGATGGCTTCCATCCACTGGTTCACTCCCCAGATGGTTGCAATGGCTGGAGCTGAGAAAATCTAGAGCCAGGATCCAGGAGCTTCTTCCCAGTCTCCTACATGGGTGCAGGGGCCCAAGGACTTGGGCCATTTCTACTGCTTTCCTAGGCCATAGAAAAGAGCTGGATCAGAAGTGGAGTAGCCGGGACTTGAACCAGCACCCATATGGAATACTGGTACTGTGGGTGGTAGCTTTACCTGCTATGCCCCATGTTGGCCCTTTTTATTTCATCCTTTGAAAATTCTTGTTCATGCCCTTGGAACATTTTTAACTGGATTATTTTGTTGTTGTTGAGTTTCTTGAACTCCTTATATATTCTTGATATTAATCCTTTATTGGATGCATGTTTTTCAAATATTTTCTCTTATTGTTTTTATTATTATTACTAATTTCTTATTTGACAGGTTGAGTTATAGACAGTGATAGAGAGAGACAGAGAGAAAGGTCTTCCTTCCATTGGTTTACCCCCCAGATGGCCGCTACACCTGGCATTGCACAGATCCGAAGTCAGAGGCCAGGTGCTTCCTCCTAGTTTCCCATGCGGTTGCAGGGACCCAAGCACATGGCTGATTCTCCACTGCCTCCTGGGCCACAACAGAGAGCTGGACTGGAAGAAGAGCTACTGGGACTAGAATCCGGCACCCATATGGATGCTGGCATCATAAGGCAGAGGATTAACCAAGTGAGCCATGGCTCAGGCCCCTCTCTGATCGTTTTGATTACCTCTTCACTTTGTTAATTTTCTTTTTCATGAAACAATTTCTTAGACTGATGTAATCACATTAGTCTATTTGTGTTTGTTTTATTACTTGTGCTTCTGCTATCTTATTCAAGAATTCATTGCTTAGGCCAATAGCCTTTCCCCTATGTTGTTCACCAGTAATATGATGGTTTCAGGTATTAGGTTTAGATCCTTGATCCACTGTGAGTTGATTCTTGTATAAGGAGTAAGATATAGGTTTGATTTTGAACTACAGCAGTGGAAATCCAACTTTCCAAACATCATTTAGAGAAGAGAAAGAATTCATTTCTAAAATACTTATTTATTTATTTATAAGACAGAGATACAGAGCAGGGGGAGAGGAAGAGAGACAGAGATGTTCAGTCTGCTGTTTCTCTCCCCAAATGGCTGCAATGGTCAGGGCTGGGCCAGGTCAAATCCAGGAGCACAGCTCCTTCTGGGTCTCTTACATGGGTGCATTGACCCAAGGTGCATTAGAACAAAGGTGGATTGGAATTGGAGCAGCTGAGGCTTGAACCAGCACCCATATGGGATCCAGAAACTGCAGGTGGAAGCTTGACATTCTATGCCCCAGCATCAACCCAGAAGCAACTGAATTTTATCAAAGTTTGCAGGACGAACTGATCCCCATTCTTAAATCATTCAAAACAATTGAAAGGGATGAAATCAATCCAAATCTATTCTTTGAGACAAGAATTAGCTCAATTACAAAAGCACAGAGATGCAGTAAATAAGAACTATACACCAATATCCGTAATGGACATAGATTCAAAAATCCTCAACAAAATGGTATGAAATACATCAATAAAATCTTCAATAATACATTAATAAGACCCAAAGTAGAATTTATTCAAGGGATGCAGGGGTAGTTCAACATATATAAATAAATAAATATGTTATTTAAAATCAATAAAATGAAAGATAAAGCCACTTGATTTTCTCGATAGGTGCAGAGAACCATTTGATAAAATGACATCCTTTCATGATAAAAACCTTTAAAATTCAGGACAGAAGAAACATACCTTGACACAATCAAAGCAATATAAGACTAAACCACAGGCAGCATCATATTGAATGAGGAAAAGCTGTGAGGAATTTCACTAATTCTGGAACCAAAAATGATGATTTTCATTATTATTTTTCAGTATACTTCTGGAAGTTTCAGTCAGCATTAGGCAAGAAAAACAAATCAAAGTGATACAAATTTGAAAGAAGGGATTCCAATTATCCCTGTTTGCAGATAATATAATCCTTTATAAACTGGAGGGTTGCGGGTGGGAGGGAAGTCATTGGCGGGGGGAGGCCAATGTAATCCATAAGCTGTACTTTGGAAATCTATATTCATTAAATAAAAGTTAAAAAAGAGAACTCATAAGAGAATTAAGAAAATTTGCAGGATATAAGATCAACACAAAAAATCCAGTGTCATTCTTATATATGAACAATTCTCTGCCTGAGAAAGAACTGTAAGATTAGGCCCATTCACAATAGTTATATATATAAAAAAAAAAAACCTTGGGATAAATTTAATCAAGAATGTGAAAGATCTCTACAATGAAAATTACAAAACTTTAATTAAAGAGACAAAGGGGGAAAAGTGGTAAGATGGCAGAATAGGAAGGGAGCTGATTGTCTGGGAAGAGACAGTTTAATAAAAGTGGAGATACTTCAGGTTCAAGGAAGAGTTGGGGAAGAAACAGCAGAAGAAATTCTTCCAGAACTAGTTATTCACAGTGGACTTGTGTGGAGGGTGTAGGAGCCCACAGCTTGGGACACCAGTGGTGGAATCTATGCACCAGCACTGGAACGAGAGGTGAGCCAAACTTCAGTAGCCCGAGACACCAGCAGGAAAGTGGAAGGAGGAGCCTAGAGGGAATGAGGCATGAAGCCCCATGAGGGAAAGTTCACCAGGCTAACTAGAGGAGAGAGGCAAAAAAAAAAGGTACTGGTATGGGCACAAGTTTCTCCCCGCTCCCCTCTCAAAGGTGAGCAAGACAAAGAGCAGGAGCCATTTTGGACATACATGAAAGCTGCATGACCTCAGGGCTGTGCCCACCCTCAGCCAAGCAGAAAAATCTGACTCTGCGGGGATGAAATAACAGGGACCTAGTGAATGTGTGGAGTTAATGAACTGAGACTGTGAAAAAAGAGATGGTGGGTGAGAGAACTCACGGAGTTCACATGAGTACTCTCCAGAGACACTACAATTCGGAAACCTTGGCAACCCAATGGGAGACTGCAGGAGAATTTGAGCCCACACTGAGGGCAGAACAGATTCCCTGTGTGGTCCTTAGAAAAGGGCTGGTGAATGTTATACCCACAGGAGCCAGATATCAGAAGCTGACTACCTTCAATTCCTCTCACCTGTGCAGAATTACCTCCCTTCTGAATCAAAAAAAAAAAAAAGAAAAGAAAAGAAAAAAAAGAGAGAGAGATTTACTACGGCAAACCTGGGAGTGTCACATTTGGCACACCCTTAACCCTGAGGAACCAAACAGAGCTCTCTGGCCACACCCATCTCAAGCTTCTAAGGCTCCATCAAAAGCAGACAGTCCACTTAATACAGTCATAGTATAACAAGAAAAAAAACACCACAGCAAGGGAAGAAGAATCCAAGGAATATCTCCACAATGCCAAGCAACAAATGCAGAAACCGAGGATACAAGAACAGGGAAGACATTATGATGCCTCCAAATCAACAAGACACCCCAATTGAAGATTATAAAGATGATGAGATGGAAGAAATGCAAGATACGGATTTCAAAAAAATTATGATAAGAACATTTGGAAGTTTTCAAAAACAAATGCTTGAGCTACAGAAATCCTTACTGGACAGGATAGAAAATCTCTCTTGTGAAAATGAAATCTTAAGGAGGAATCAAAATGAAACGCAGAAACTAGTAGAACAGGAAAGTGTGATAGTGAAATCAAAATGAAATGAAGAATTCAATAGATCAAATGACAAACACACTAGAGAGCCTTAAAAACAGAGTCAGTGAAGCAGAAGAGAGAATATCGGACTTAGATGACAGAGAACAGGAAAGTATACAGTCAAACCAAAGAAAAGAAGAGGAAATTAGAAATCTAAAAATTATTGTTGGGAATCTACAGGATACTATTGAAAAAACCAACATTCAGGTTCCAGGAATTCCTGAGGCATGGAGAGAAAGGATTAGAAGGTCTTTTTAGTGAGATACTAGCAGAGAACTTCCCGGGTTTGGAGGACAGAGACATCCTAGTAGAGGAAGCTCATAGATCCCTAGTAAATATGACCAAAAGAGATCCTCACCATGATACATTGTAATCAAGCTCACCACAGTGAAACAGAAAGAAAAGATCCTAAAATGTGCAAGAGAGAAACATCAGATTACACTCAGAGCATCTCCAATTAGACTCACAGCAGACTTCTCATCAGAAACCCTATAGGCTAGAAGGGAATGGCAAGACATAGCCCAGGTACTAAGAGAGAAAGACTGCCAGCCCAGAATATTATATCCTGAAAAGCTCTCATTTGTGAATGAAGGTGAAATAAAGACCTTTCCCAAATGCCCATCAACAGTAGACTGGATAAACAAATTATGGAACATGTACCTATAGAATACTATACAGCAGTCAAAAACAACGAAACCCAGTCATTTGCAACAAGATGGAGGAATTTGGAAAACATCATGCTGAGTGAATTAAGCCATTCCCAAATGGACAAATATCATATGTTCTCCCTGATTGGTGACAACTAACTGAGCACCAAAGGGGAAACTTGTTGAAGTGAAATGGACACTATGAGAAACAGTGACTTGATCAGCTCTTGTCCTGACGGTTGATGTACAATGTAATACTTTATCCATTTTAGTATTTTTGTTTGTTCTAGTACCATTGGTTGAACTCTGTAATTAACACACAATTATTCTTAGGTGTTTAAATTTTAACTGAAAAGTGATCCCTGTTAGGAATTTGGAAAACATTATGATGAGTGAAATAAGCCAAACCTAAAGGGACAAATACCACTTGTTCTCCTTGATAGGTGACAACTAACTGAGCACCAAAAAGGAAACCTGTTAAAGTGAAATGAACACTAGGAGAAACGGTGACTTGATCAGCCCTCACCCTGACTGTTGATGAGCAGCTTAATATGTTATCCCTCTTAGTATTTTTTTGTTTGTTCTACTTAATACTTTTGGTTGAATACTGTAATCAATACACAATTCTTCTTAAGTGCTGAAATTTAACTGAAAAGTGATCGCTGTTAAATATAAGAGTGGGAATAAGAGAGGGAAGAGATGTGCAATTTGGGACATGCTCAAGCTGACTTACCTCAAACGGTAGAGTTAGAAACATACCAGGGGATTCCAATTCAATCCCATCGACCTGGCATGTACCAATGCCATCTCACTAGTCCCAGTGATCAATTTCTGTTCATAATTGATTGTAATGATAGGACTAAGAACCAAAGGGATCACATAAACAGGAATAGTGTCTGCAAATACTAGCTGATAGAATAAAAAAGGGAGAGAATGATCCAACATGGGAAGTGAGATACACAGCAGACCCATAGAATGGCAAATGTCCTAACAGCACTCTGGCCTCAGAATCAGCCCTTAAGACATGCGGATCTGGCTGAAAAGCCCATGAGACTATTTCAGGCATGGAAAGCCAAGACACTCTGGGGAAAAAAAAAACTAAATGAAAGATCTCCACGAGTGAGATCCCAGTGGAAAGAATGGGTCATCAAAGAAGGAGGTACCTTTGTCTGAAGGGAGGAGAGAACTTCCACTTTGACCATGGCCTTGTCTAAATATGATCAGAGTCAGTGAACTCAGGGGGCTTCCATAACCTTGGAAACTCATGCCAAGAGTCTAGGGTGATTACTGAGGCCATAAACAAGAGTGTCAATTTGTTAAGTCAACAACAGGAGTCACTGTGCACTTACTCCTCATGTAGGATCTTTGTCCTTAGTGTGCTGTACATTGAGATCTAATGCTATAACTAGTACTGAAATAGTATTTTTCACTTTATGTTTCTGTGTGGGAGCAAACTGTTGAAATCTTTACTTAATGTATGCTCAACTGATCTTCTGTATATAAAGAGAATTGAAAATGAATCTTGATATGAATGGAAGGGGAGAGGAAGTGGGTAAGGGGAGCGTTGCGGGTTGGAGGGATGTTATCAGGGGGGAAGCCATTGTAATCAATATTCTGTACTTTGGAAATTTATATTCATTAAATAAAAGTTAAAAAAAAGACCTTTCATAGCAAACAGAAATTTAAAGAATTTGTCACCACTCGTAGACCTAAATCTATGACCTGACATCATCAAATTATTAGAGAACATTGGAGAAACCCTGCAAGATATAGGTACTGGTAAAGACTTCATGGAAAGAGCCCAGAAGCACAGTCAGTCGAAGCCAAAATTAACATTTGGGATCGCATCGAATTGAGAAGTTTCTGTACTGCAAAAGAAACAGTCAGCAAAATGAAGAGGCAACCGACAGACTGGGAAAAAATATTTGCAAACTATGCAACAGATAAAGGATTAATAAACAGAATCTACAAAGAGATCAAGAAACTCCACAACATCAACAGAAGCAATTCATTTAAGAGATGGGCAAAGGACCTCAATAGACATTTTTCAAAAGAGGAAATCCAAATGGCCAACAGGCACATGAAAAAATGTTCAGGATCACTAGCACTCAGGGAAATTCAAATCAAAACCACAATGAGGATTCACCTCACCTGTTAGAATGGCTCACATTCAGAAATCTACCGACAACAGATGCTGGTGATGATGTGGGGAAAGAGGGACACTAACCCACTGTTGGAGGGAATACAAACTGGTTAAGCCTCTATGGAAGTCAGTCTGGAGATTCCTCAGAAACTTGAATATAACCCTACCATACAACCCAGCCATCCCACTCTTTGGAATTTACCCAAAGGAAATTAAATTGACAAACAAAAAAGCTATCTGCACTTACTGTTTATTGCAGCTCAATTCACAATAGCTAACACATGGAATCAACTCAAAGGCCTATCAACAGTAGACTGGATAAAGAAATTATGGGACATGCACTCTATAGAATATTATACAGCAGTCAAAAACAATGAATTCTGGTCATTTGCAACAAAATGGAGGAATCTGTAAAACATCATACTGAGTGAATTAAGCCAGTCCCAAAAGGACAAATATCATATGTTCTCCCTGATCAGTGAGAACTAACAAAGCACAAAAAAGGAAACCTGTTGAAGTGAAATGGACACTATGAGAAACAGTGACTTGGTCAGCCCTTGTCCCGACTGTTGATTTAAAATTTAATACTTTTTCCCTTTTTGTATTTTTTTGTTTTAGTTAGTAATATTGGTTGAACTCTGTAATTAACACACAATTATTCCTAGGTGTTGAAATTTAACTGAAAAGTGATCCTTGTTAAATATAAGAGTTGGAATAAAAGAGCGAGGAGATGTACAATTTGGGACATGCTCCAGCTGACTTGCCCCAAATGTTAGAGTTAGAAATGTGCCAGGGGATTCTAATTCAATCCCATCAAGATTGCATGTACCAATGCCATCTCACCAGTCCAAGTGCCAATTTCTGTTCACAATTGATCATACCGATAGGTCTAAGAGTAAAAGTAAAAAAAAAAAAAAAAAAAAAAAACTAGTGTCTGCTAATACTGATAGATTAAAAAAGGGTGAGAATGACTCCTTTGATTCTCAAAGAAAAAATATATGATTAAAAAAGCCCTGAAAGCTGGCACCGCAGCTCACTTGGCTAATCCTCTGCCTGCAGCACCGGCACCCCATGTTCTAGTCCCGGTTGGGGTACCAGCTTCTGTCCTGGTTGCTCCTCTTCTAGTCCAGCTCTCTGCTGTGGCCCGGGAAGGCAGTGAAGGATGGCCCAAGTGCTTGGGCCCTGCACCCACATGGGAGACCAGGAGGAAGCACCTGGTTCCTGGCTTCGGGTAGGTGCAGTGTGCTGGCCATAGCAGCCATTTGGAGGGTGAACCAAAGGAAGACCTTTCTCTCTCTCTCTCACTGTCTAACTCTGCCTGTCAAAAAAAAAAAAAGCCCTGAAAACCAACATGTGAAATTTTGCCCAGTTTGTACTTCTAGTGTTGATTTACATTTTTATTCCATTACACTTAGGGAATGTGCTTGGTACAATTCCAAGTTTCTAAAACTATTTGAAACTGAATTTTCTGAACTACAGGTGATCCCTCCTGAAGAATGGTTAAGAACATGTGATCTGGGATGGGTGTTGTGTTATAGTAGATTAAGCCACTGACACTTCTGTTCCAGCTCATTGCTAATGCACATGGGAAAGCAGAAGATGCCTCAATTCCTTGGCCTCTGAATCCTTGTCAGAGACCTGGAACAAGCGCCTAGCTCCTGGCTTTCGCCTGACTCATTCCTGACTGTTGTGGCCTTTAGGTGAGTGAACCAGCAGATGGAAGATCTATCAACTTATCTCTTACTCTCTTTCTCTGCAACTCTGTCTTTCAAATAACTAAATAAACTTTTTTTTTAAGTGTATGTGTTCTGATGCTGCCAGGTAGAATGCTCCTTATATGACTGCTCAAAAAGTTGATCTACACTGTTGTTCAAATAGACTATTCTGTCAGGGTCTCAAGCCCGATGCTAGCCCCTGACCAGCAGGGGCAGTGCAAGCACACCCCAATGGAAGGCAAATGGAAGGGGTAAGATCGATGGGTGATGAACACACCACAAGCACCCGTGAGTTCTGTGGAAGCAGGAACCACTTTATTGAAGAAGTATGCAGGCTTATAAAGCTTACAAAAGACATGGGCAGTAGGGGAGCCAATCAGCGAAAAGGTCATGCAGGCATGGGTGGACCATGCACAGGGGCATCTTAAGCAAAGTGTAGGTATCACACACTGTCCACATGTCCAGAACTAAAGCAGACCTATCCCTGCTGGTGGTCTGATCAGCAGCTGCAGACACGCCCCTCGAACATCTGCCAGGTGCCATATTGTAATGGAGATTTTAGGCAATGCCAACACTATTCCTTACTGATTTTCTGTCTGGTAGTTCTATCTTTTCTCGGAAATTATGATTTGACATCTCTTTCTAGTTATTCCATTGCTATCTGATTCCCCTTCTGATGTGTCAATCTTTACATTGACTATTACTCATCATAGAATAATTCACTACAACCTAGATTTGGAAGAAATGTCCCTCTAATGATAAACTTGTGAAGAAAACATGCACACAGTGGGATTTATTGCAGCCATAGGAAAGAAGAAATTCCTTGACATGGATGAACTTTTAAGACATTGAAATAAGTAAATAAGCCAAGCAAAGAAAAATATTGTAAGACTCCACCCAAATAAAATATTTAAAGCAGTCAAAATGCTAGAAAGCAGAAATGTGGTTATGGATGTCAGGAAAGATTTATTGTCCAATGACAAGAAAATATACTAGAGATTCATTGCACAACAATGTGCTTATGTGTGCACTACCAACTGAATATATAAGTGTTAAAGATGGTAAAGTTAATATCATTTGCCTTTATCATAATTGTGAATGAGTGTAGTTTTATTTTTCTTGTGAGATGCTGTATCTAACTCCTCTTGTGCCTTACTCTAAAAATATGACTCTGCCTATGGTCTTATGTCACTCTGAGATTGCATGTGGGCATGGTTGGTAACAGGTTACTCCCAGGATGATGTTGGGCAATCCACGACTGGTGTGTCTAGGAGTATTGAGAAACACTGCAAGCCCATGTCTCTTTTCTCTTCCCCCAATCTTTTCTGTGTAGTTATCAGAATGTCTTTTCATGAGAACACAGGAAACCCTAGAGGACTCTGGTGAGTTCATAACAATGCAATTGCAGTGTCTTATGAATGGGACTTCCATTTGTCAGTAAATGGACAGTTTCCTTATCTTGGCTGAAGAATTTCAAGTACACCCAGGAAATGTTAATTCCAATTTTACTTCACTAAGACTCTGGTAAGTGTATATTGCAGTGCAGAAAAGAATCAAGTATGTATAACGTTCCCCACTTTTTTTTTTTTTTTGACAGGCAGAGTTAGACAGCGAGACAGAAAGAGACAGAGAGAAAGGTCTTCCTTTTCCATTGGTTCACCCCCCAAATGGCCACTAGGGCCGGCGTGCTGCGGCCAGCGTAACATGCCAATCTGAAGCCAGGAGCCAGGTGCTTCCTCCTGGTCTCCCATACAGGTGCAGGGCCCCAGCACTTGGGCCATCCTCCACTGCACTCCTGGGTCACAGCAGAGAGCTGGACTGGAAGAGGAGCAACTGGGACAGAATCTGGCGCCCCAACCGGGACTAGAACCCTGGCTGCTGGTGCCACAGGCGGAGGATTAGCCAAGTGAGCTGCGGTGCCGGCCAACGTTCCCCAAACTTTCACTAACACTTCATTCTCCATTAAGAATGTTTTTGCAGAAAAGGAACATGAGAGACTGGCATTTTTCTTTTCTATCCCATCGTCTTGGTGAGGAAATCATCCTCTATTAACTGTGGCAGTGACTGTAGTGGGCTGTGTGCTGTGAGCACAGGAGACAGCTGAGTGAGAGAAATGCAGTGCCCTGTGGAGGCAGCACCTTCCTCAGCGGGCTCAATAAACACAGTGGTAAAAGTGCTGGAAGAGGGCCGCGTAGCATTGATGGAGGAGAAAAGAGGGGTTAGAGTAGGCAACAAGAAGGAATCATGTGTTTGTGTTCAAGTTTTAAATCAGTAAAAGTTTTATTTAGGATTTAATGGAATATTTTGATAAATTCTTAAAATAATTTAACTTTCCTTCCTGTTTCCAGCAAACCTGTTTGCCCCTTTGTAATTAGTGTTTATTACAATTATAATATAGTTTAAACTTATTTGAGAGACAGAGACAATTACACAGAGAGAAAAAGAGCTCCCATTCACTAGATCAATCCCCAAATGTCTGCAATCATTAGGACTGAGCCAATACCAAAGCTGGGAGCCTGGAACACACATTGATGCCCAGAACCCAATTACTTAATCCATAATGGCTGCCTCCCTGGGTGTGCATTAGCAGGAAACTGAAGTCAGGTATATCAAACCCAGTCACTATGGTTAGGATGGAAGTATCTTAACTATTAAGCAAAATGGATACCCTTCATTCTCAAAATTTTTAAAATTCGTGAAGTTTATGGCAAATATTGTTTCCTTACTTTTGGTCATGTGGTTAGTACATAACAAAAAAAAGTGGGATAATGTGAAAATTTTTGAATGACTAGTGAAGTCACATTGAATTGAGTTTTCTTCTATCCATTTAACAGATAAATACATTAAGATACAAAAAAAAATGACAACTGGTATTTGGAGGCTCCAGAGAAGAGAACAGGAGGTCTACCACAGAAGTCAGGTTATGACCATCCTTTTCTACAGCAGTCTTAGGGTTCCAGGCCTATCTTCTGACTGTACCTTATGTGTTACTGTGAACACATGGCTGTAGAGATGAGGGAAGCTGCACCCACTGATGTCCATGCTGTATTTAGACCATATAATCTGCAGAATGCTGAACACTGTTTCATCATCCTTTGCCACCTTAACAACAATAAGAAAAAAAGACAATGGTTAGGATGCCAGCATCCCATATTGGAGTGCCACTTTGAGTACCAGCCAATCTGCTTCTTACCCAGCTTCCTACTGACATGCCTGGGAGGACACCAGATAATGGACCTAAGTGATTGGACCCCTGCTGCCCACCTAGAAGACCCAAATGGAATCCCTGGCTTTTTAAAAAATATTTATTTATTTGAAAGTCAAAGTTACACAGAGAGAGGAGAGGCAGAGTGAGAGTGAGAGAGAGAGGTCTTCCATCTCCTGGTCCATTCCCCAGATGGCCGCAATGGACAGAGCTGTGCTGATCTAAAGCCAGGAGCCAGGAGCCAGGAGCTTCTTCCGGGTCTCCCACTTGGGTGCAGGGACCCAAGTACTTGGGCCATCCTCCACAGCTTTCCCAGGCCATAGCAGAGAGCTGAATTGGAAGAGGAGCAGCTGGGTCTTGAATCAGTGCCCACACAAGATGCCAGGGCTTCAGGCCAGGGCATTAATCCACTGTGCCACAGCACCAGCCCCATCCCTGGCTTTTGATTTTGGACTTGTCTACCCCCAGGTGTTGCAAGTTTTGTAGAGTGAACTAGCAGATGGAAAATCTCTCTCTCTTCGTCAGTCACTCGCTCACTTTCTCTCTCTTTCAAGTAGATGAAAAATAAATACACATAAAAAACAGTGTTTTAAAAATATATGTTTTTGACTCTGGGGACTAGCATTGGAAAGGTATTACTTTGTGCCTAGCGCTGTGCCAGGACTTGAGCCTACTGTTAGTTCTTAAAGACTGAAACAGACAGCAACAAGACTCTGGTCATTTTTCCACTGGAAGTTTTCAGAAGAGGGTAAGCTTTCCATTAGAACCTCAGCAGCTCCTGTCTGAATGAACCACTGTATTTGTGTCAGGTGTTGCATTTTTACTGATAATATTTATATGCATATGCTGTAGAGTTATATATACATGTGTTTATATACTCCTGTTTGGGAGATTTAATAATTATTCATGTCTATATAATTCACTTGAAAGTAAGATATATCAGTATATGTGTAAGTCTATCCATACATAATGGAGTGAACTTATGAGTGTCTTCCATGTTATGGTGAATCATCTAGTGAGAAATATGTTTGAATAAACATGCATTTCATAGACTCTCCAGGTATTTTCATTGTAATGTGTACATTTGTTATCTTTATTTATACATTTTAACAAACATATACCTACATATGTGTGTCATTGTTACTTCTTAATTTACAATTGATTATTTGTGAGTTTAATTACCCAAGAAAACCACATAAAGATCACTCACTATTGCTAAACTCCTGAATATTGTCTGAAATCTTCCTAGGACTAAAAGCCCAAGTGCTCAGATGGGCTTGAGTCCTCTGCCTTGAGCATGCATTGCAGCATGTCCTTTGCTTTAAACATCACAGAAACATCCTCACACTACACCTCAAACACAGGAATGAAATGCATGGTCAGAAATATGGGATCTCTCATTAAATATACTCCTCATCCAACTCCCTTGAAATGGGGGTGGGGCTAACACTCTAATTTTGACCAATTGTTGTTGCTCCATCACAAGTCTTGCTAAACACAAAGATATCTGATCTATTCTCCACCTGCAAGGCATCTGAAAAAATGAGCCCTCAAGGATGTTTGATCCCCAGCTTTGTGGAGTCTAGATAATGAGCAGACAACAGACCACCAAAAGAGAAATGTCTGCCTCCTTGTGGACATGGATAGAAATTATCAGACCAAGAATGTGAAGTCATAGAGTCAGGGTTCCTTAGTCTGGCTTTAGGATACTTTCAGAAGGCCATAGGTGCTGCTTTAAACCCTGGCAACATTTCCCCCCATTCTGAAGCTCTCTTCCTTTCTGTATTTTCTTACTGTTCTCAGGGCTGTCTGAGATCCCAGAGTTGGCTATAGTTCTCCTCAAGGCAGAGCCTGAATCCTACTCTCAGCATTGCCAAGGCACACTCCAAATCTTATTATTTAAAACATGAGTTATTATCCTGGAGCAACTCTGTATAAAGGATGCCATTATCTCACTGGGAATTTTGTATCTGTAGTAGGCCTGGTTAAAGGCCAGGCTCTAGTTGTTTCTCTCAGTCATAAGTCACCTGCAATAGACAGCAAAGGCTCCTTTTCTCTGGAAATGTGGCTCTGAGTAGAGAACGAGAGGCTTCTCTGACCCCTCTCCAAAACAAACATGTTTGTTTCAGATTTGGTTTGTTCATACTAGGTTTTGGGGTTTTTTTGTATAGTGGTCATGCATTTTGTAGATTTGAGTATATTTTCTTTCTATTATATTTGGAAGATACATTAATTGGTCCATATTCATATAATTTATTTCACAAGAATGTATGTGTTTATTTAGGTACAAATTTATATACAAATCTGTATTCATGCTCTTTATTTTCTATGGTGAAGCACCTCAGACTTATGAATTTTACTTGTATAGGTTCTGTAATGTTCATTACATCTATGATTTTTTCACAATGTGATGTAATATGTTACTATATTAAATCTATGCACACACATGCATAAAATAAACAACATAAGCATTGCCTAAGGAAATTCATAAAATATGAAATTGATATATTCATTCATTCATTCATGAGAAGGATGAGTATGGACTGTTGTTTTTTCATCATAAAGATTTATTTTAGTAGCGTCAGTATTGTGGCATAGTGCCTTCAACAGCCACCTGCAATGCTGGCATCCTATATGGGCCCTGGTTTGAGCCCTGGCTGCTTTAGTTTTGATCCAGCTCCCTGGTAATATGCCTGAGAAAGTAGCAGAGGATGGCCTAAGTGCTTGCACCCCTGCACCCATGCGGGAGACCTGAAGGAAACTCCTGCTTCCTGATTATGGCCTGGCCCAGCCTACACCAGCCATTGCAGCCATCTGTGAATTGGACCCATGAATGGAGTACCTCTCTGTGTGTATCAATTCATTTGTGTTGAAGGCATAGTTACAGAGAGATGGAAAGAGAGAGAGAGGTGAAGAGGCGGGAGGAGAGAGAGATTTTCCATCTAGTATTTCACTCCCCAAATGGCTGCAACATTCAGGGCTGAGTCAGGCTGCAGGCAGGAGCCAGAGCTTCATCCACATTTCCCCCATGGGTGCAAAGGCGTAAGTACTTAGGCCATCTTCTACAGCTTTCCTAAGCAAATTAGCAGGGAGCTGCATCAGATGTGGAATAGTCTGAGATGTAAACCAGATGCCCATATGAGATTATGGCATTGCAGGGGGTAGCTTAATCTTTACTGGCAGCAAGTAGAGAAAAAACTTCCAGGCAGGCCATTTCCAGCCAATTGCAGCTGCCCATGTCTGCCAGGAACTTCTAGAACTTGGCCCTCTAGCCAGGTACAACCAAAGGTATAGCATTCTTAATGAGATACTGGCTTCTTTATTATTATTTCCATCAGCATAAGAATTCATCTAGTGGACAAAAAATGGAATTTGGGATTTTGCCACACAGTGCATTGGGTGGAGTTGAGACTCTATCTTACAGAAAAGCTACACTAATTCTGAGGTTTCAGGTTCCCCTGCAAACTTACAATACAGAAGGGTAGATAACACCAGGGTGCTTTCACTGGCTGATACTCTGGGCAGATCAAAAATTTTTATTCTGACTCTTCAATGTTTAGACCTGATGATCTCCAAATTTGTCTTCAGCTTTTCAGTCACATTGCAGGAAGACATGAATCCAGCAACCACCCTGGAATGGCCCACATCCTACTGAAGAAGAAAAGTCTGAGTAGATGGATCAAAAAGTACTGGGGCCAGCGCTGTGGTGCAGTGGGTTAACGACCTGGCCTGGAGCATTGACATCCCATATGGGCACCAGTTCTAGTCCTGACTGCTCCACTTCGTATCCAGTTCTCTGCTATGGGAAAGCAGTGGAGGTGGCCCAAGTCCTTGGGCCCCTGAACCCAAATGGGAGACCTAGAAGAGGCTCCTGGCTCCTGGTTCAGATCAGGTTATCTTATTTGCAACATCTTCCTTTACTTCACAATTTTTGGTGCATTCCTTAGAACACACTGGAAAATGAGACCAAAATTTTGACTGGGTAACATTTTGTGGCCCAGTTGAACCTCACCCTTCAGAGTTCCTGGTCTTGTAACTCCCCATTTTCTCATGAACAGTGCAGAAGACTGTGGCAGAGAAGCTAGCCTAGCTCACTTATTCTACTGTAATTTGAGGTTCTGGCCTCACTGATTTGGCTCCAGCCTTGGAAATGTTGCCACTGGTCCTCCTTGCCCCTCAAGATGCTCAGTGGCTGCACTGAGTATATTTGCTTGTATGATATCTTGGTAGAAATAAGTGCCACTAACCCTCATTGTGTGGCTATAAGTGGTCTAGAAATGTCCATATAATGCCTGGCTTCTGGAATCTGAAGACCCCCACCACCTAGATCAAGCAATGCTCTAGCATGAAGTTTGACTAGCCAATCTGAGGTGTATGGCACACGTAGGTTAGCATCCCTTTGGCAGATTTAGCCCATGACAGATCAATGGTTTGACTCCCTCCAAGACATCAAGATCCTTGTTACTGCCTGTGGTTTGAGAAGTTTTCAGGGATGTCTGGCACTTTTTCCTTCCTTCTTTTTTGATCAGGCTGGATTTCAGGCTAGATGAAACACTTTCCCTCTGTTCCTTTCCCAGTACACCTTAATGGGCCATGGTAAACTTTGACTTTCTCATAACCCAGCTCTAAATTTTTGACCTCCATCATTATTCTGTCTCTACTTAAGTTGCCCAATTTTTGTGATTGCATTTTGTGTATCTGGTTTGTCATTTTCCCAAACAGTGGATTCAGAAAAAAGTCCTTATGGAGACATTCATCTTCTTGAATCCCATGAGGAACGAGAAACCACCCTCTTCCTCTTTTCAATAAGGCAAACTCATAGGGAGGCTGTCCTCTTGAGTTGTTCTATCTCAGAGCTTATTTCTGACTTCAACCTTTTCAGTTCCTGGCTACTGAAAGCCAAGTGCAAGTGCCCAATTGGATCTTTATTTTTAAATTACAGAGACTGGGATAACCAAATATGTGAAAGTAGTCATATTTATATGACCTAGCTTCAGGTCAACAAGATTTATAGTTTTATTTTGGCAAAATTTTGATGTATCTGTGTACCTGTTAAAAGATCAGGGAGCAGGTATTATGGTACAGCAGATTAAGGTGCTGATTATGGCACACCCCCCCCATATTAGAGTGTCATTCAAATCCTGGCTACATTCCAGGTTCCAGTGAATGTGCCCAGGAAGTAATGGATTATATCTCAGGTTCTTGAGTCTCTGTCATTCAAGTAGAAGACCTATATGAGGCTCTAGTTTCATGAATTCTGCACGACTCAATCCCACCTGTTCTGGTGACTTGGGTATTGAATCAACAGGTAGAAGATCTCTCTCTCTCTCTCTCTCTCTCTCTGTCTCTCTCTCTCATGCTGCCTATCAAAAAAATCTTTTGAAATGCCTTTGAGATGTTAAAAACTCTGAGAAAGAATTATAGAATGCATGGAGGCAAGTCTCATACCAGAGAGAGTAGACAGGGCTGCAACCTCCCAGAGTTTGAAGGCCTTTGGTTACACCTCATTGATCTAGAAGCAGATGATCTTTCTTGTAGCACATCCTGACTGCAGCGTTTATTAGGAAATATGAAATGATGATCCACATTTGAACACCACATTATAACTGGACTTACACTATAAAATGCCTAGAAGTTGGGAGCAAATCCCATCATGTTCAGTGGATTGTGGCACACTGTCAGAATGAGGGATTACACAGAAAATGGAAATTATTTTTTTGTATTTATTTGGCAGATAGAGTTATAGACAGTGAGAAGGAGAGATGGAGAGAAAGGTCTTTCTTCTGTTGATTCACCCCCCAAATGGCTACTACGTCCAGAACTTCTGATCTGAAGCCAGGAGCCAGGTGCCTCCTCCCAGTCTCCCATGCGAGTGCAGGGGAGAAAATGGAAAATTTATAGACTGAAAATGTTGAACTTTAGACTTTAAAATATTTCCTCACACTACAAGTTTTGTGGGTGAGGAAGAATTGCTCCTCCAGGCTAGGAAGTAATGAAAAGGGCACATGAGGATAGGCCCCACTCACAACTTCGGCCTTAACCCCATCACTGAGCCAGCTGGTCAGCCCTGAGAGGCCCAAGGACCAGAATATACCCTTGCTAGAGCAGGGCATCAGGAGCCCAAAATCTCTAACCCCAGTGGGTTTGTCACTCTTCTGTGAGCTTGTCTCCTCAACAGCCCCAAATCTTTTACCATTCTCTCACACAGAGCTCCACTAGATCAAGAATCAGCAACAAGACTGGAATGGCCCTGCAAAGGCAGGGGCCTGGTGATAAGAGGAGACCTTCTGATGCTCATGACCCCTTATCCAGAGCTGATTTACATAATTGAAAGGCACACACTGTTCAAGAAATTCAACAACAAAATCAGCAATCCAGTTAAGGAATGGGCAAAGGAATTGAACACACATTGTTCAACAGAGGAAATTCAAATTGACACTTGAGAAAATGCTCAGGATCACTAGCCATCAGGGAAGTGCAAATCAAAATCCCAGTGAGGTTTCGCTTCACCCCAGTTAGAATGGCTGCCATAAAGAAATCAACAAAATATAAATGCTGGCAAGGATGTGGGGAAAAAGTACCCTCATCCACTGTTGGTGAGAATGTAAACTAGTGCATCCCCTATGGAATACAGTATAGAGATATTTCAGAAATCTGAATATAGACCTACCATGTGATCCAGCCATCCTCCTGGGAATTTACCCAAACCAAAACAAATCAGCATATGAAACAGTTATTGGTCCACTCATATTCATTGCAGTTCACAATAGCTAAGATATAGAATAAACCCAGATGTCCATCAAATGTTAGCTGGATAAAGAAATTATAGTATATATATATACTCAGCTGTAAAAAAAAAAGAAATCCTGTCTTTTGCAACAAAATAGATGCAACTAGAAACCATTATAGTTGGTGAAACAAGCCAGTCCCAAAAAGACAGATACCATATGTTTATCTTGATCTGAAATAACTCACAGAATACCTAAAATAATGTAGTGGAGTGAAATGAACATTTTGAGATTCAATAATTCCTTATAGTCCATGTCTCTTCTATTGAGGAACAGCAATTGTTTTTTTTTTTCTTCATGCTATTTGTTGAACAGTTTTACTTAGTGTAGAGTTAACTTTATGATGATTAAATAAATTGAAAATATATTTTTGTAAAAAAAAATTAAGAGTGGGAATGGGAGAGGGAAGAGGAAGAAAGTCTGGAGTATGGGCAGGAGGGAGAGTAGGGTGGAAAGTATCACAATTTTCCTATATCTGTGTATCTGAAATACATGAAACTCATATAAGTTAAATAATTTTTTTAAAAAGAAAGGCACACATCACAGGGCAAAGAATTGAGTCAGAGAAATTTATAAACCTAAGGATTTTCTCTATGCACAGTCCAACTTGCATAAATATTCAAATTCTGGTGCCTGCTCACCTCCCTGTTGAGAAGTTGGCTTTTCTGCTGGAGATGATAAATACAAGCTAGGGTAAAGAGTTAGGAGACTCAGTGAAGAGGATCTGCCAGGGATCTGCCCTAAACAAGATCCACAAGATCCTGAGGGACAAGAGAAATTAGGACACTTTTGGAGTCTCCTATTGAAGGCAATGTGACTACTAATCACCCTCCCAACAACTGCTTTATCTGAGAGAGGTCCAGCAGGGCCTTGGGGAAATCACATCACCTTTTGCAGAGGTGGCAGGACAGCCTCAGAAAGTCTGAAAAGCAGAGGTCTGAGGCCTGAGCAGTGCAGTGGTTGTTTTTAAAGATTTATTTATTGATTTCAAAGGCAGAGTGACTGAAAGAGGGAAAGAGAGAGAAATATCTCCTATCAACTGATGCACTATCAGACCACAATGGCCAAAGTTGAACCAGGCCAAAACCAGGAGCCCAAAACTAAATTGAGGTCTCCTACATGAGTGTCAGTAGCCTAATACTTGGGCCTTTTCCCACTGCTTTCCCAGTCACATTAACAGGGAGCTAGGAAAGAACTAAAACAGCCAGGACATGAACCAGCACTGCCATATAGGATGCTGGCATTGCAACAGCTTTACATTGTACCAAAAATATGGCCCCAGGGAAGTGGTCCTAAATATGTACTTCATATCTCAGAGTGTCCCACACATCTGGAGATAACTTCAATAATTGATGATATGCCCTGATGCTAACCTTACTCATTCAAGATACTATTTAGTGTTTAACAACTAAGGAGTTCTGAGGAAAGAAGACAAAAAGATACAAAGATCACAAAATTCTGTGAGCCATGACTCCCCACTCTGCTGGAAATAACTGGGGGAGAGGAAGAGATGCTATGTATGAATGACTATATCCTTCACTAACGGCATAAAAAGGACATCAACAATACTGGGGCTTATCAGTATGGTTATTGCAAACAAGAAAAACAGTGGAAACAAAATGCTTGAAATATCTACAAAGAGGTAAAGAATCAGAAAGAACTGAGTCATGCCAATTTCATTTGGCTTAAAACAGATGACAACACAATGAGATTCTCCAGTTAGTCCTTGACCACATCTTCATCTCCCATGAGGGTCTCCAGGTAATCTAGTTAGAGACAAAGTTAAATTTACGCTAAATACTGGAACCTTATCTTCACAGTTAAATATTCATAAGGAAGACCTTTCTAATAAGAGATGTGATATAAAGAGAACATCAGGAGAGAGAGAGAGAGACAAAGAGGTTTCTGTAGTCTTTCACCTGTGGAACAGGGATAAAGATGTGAACGCATTCCATTCTGCTTCTGCCAGAATCTCCTGTTTCCATGTTAGAAAGGGAACATTATGTAAGTTAGTGGCATTAATAAACTGAATTAGACAAAATTAAGATCCACATACCTATACATTGTGGGTTTATTGCAAATACAATAGTGCCTGAAATGGAAAGGATTCCTCCAAGTCTCCTCAGTTGAATTAACTTGGAAGTTGCAGCACAAAGCTGAGTGGGACAAGTGGCTTCTGCCATTCCATTAAGAGTAGAATTAAAAGAGATGGATCCCTCGGCTGGCGCCGCGGCTCACTAGGCTAATCCTCCACCTAGCAGCACAGTCCTGGTCAGGGCGTTGGATTCTGACCCAGTTGCCCCTCTTCCAGGCCAGCTCTCTGCTATGGTCAGGGAGTGCAGTGGAGGGTGATACAAGTGCTTGGGCCCTGCACCCCATGGGAGACCAGGAGAAGCACCTGGCTCCTGCCATCGGATCAGCATGGTGCACCGGCCGCAGTGCGCCAGCCGTGCCAGCCATTGGAAGGTGAACCAACGGCAAAAGGAAGATCTTTCTCTCTGTCTCTCTCTCTCACTGTCCACTCTGCCTGTCAAAAAAAAAAGAGAGAGAGAGAGAGATGGATCCCTCAACATGGGAACCGGACACACAGCAGACTCATAGACTCACAAATGCCCTAAACATCACTCTGGCCTCAGAATCAGCCCTCAAGGCATTTGGATCTGGCTAAAAAGCCCATGAGAGCATTTCAGGCATGGAAAGCCAAGTCATTGCAGCAAAAAGATAACCTAAATGAAAGATAACTTTGAGGGAGATACCAGTGGAAAGAAGGAACCATTAAAGAAGGAGGTACTTTTCTCTGAAGAGAGGAGAGAATTTCCACTTTGATTATGGCCTTATCTAAATAAGGTCAGAGTTTGTGAACTCAATAGGCTTCCATGGCCTTGGCAGCTCATGACAAGAGCCTTGGGTGATTACTGACATCATAACTAAGAGTATCAACTGGTAAATCAACAATGGGAGTCACTGTGCACTTACTCCCCATGTAGGATCTCTGTCCTTAATGTGTTGTTCTATGAGAATTAATGGTAAAACTAGTCTCCGTCCTTAATGTGCTTACATTGTGATTTAATGCTATAACTAGTACTCAAACAGTATTTTACACTTTGCGTTTCTGTGTGGGTGCAAACTGTTGAAAGCTTTACTTAATATATGCTAAATTGATCTTCTGTATATAAAGATAAATGAAAATGAATCTTGATTGAATGGAAGGGGAGAGGGAGTGGGAGAGGGGAGGGTTGCAGGTGGGAGGGAAGTTATGGGGGGGAAAAGCCATTGTAATCCATAAGCTGTACTTTGGAAATTTATATTCATTAAATAAAAGTAAAAAAAAATAAGTAATATTCTAGCAGGTTCCTCAAAATAAAAAAAGACCTATTTCTTCTCTTACGGGTCCTTTTGCATGCCTGCCTGCAAAAACAAAACCAATCTCCTCAACTCTGTTACCATTAGTAACCACATGCAAATTTTTTTACTGTTTTTTTAAAAAGTAACCTCATATTGGAAAGATACATGATATTGATGGTCCCAAGGCCAAACAATCTGAAGCTATACAGGTGCATAGCAAGAACAGAAATGAACCAAGGCCATTTCCCAAAACTCAAGCCTTCCTGAATGTCCCCCAGGTTCTGTTTCTGTTCCTATGGTAAGCCCTTCCCTGAACTACAGGGAGAGATGAGGTTTGGAGCAATAGCCATGACCTCAGTGCCTCTAAGTTGGACTATAGAGAGAATTGAGTGACAGATGTCCTTCATTCAGTCCAATAATATTAACTTTGACACAGAATAGTTTATTTGTAAGATGAGTAACTTGAAAAAAGCATTATCTAATAAGTAATGTGATTTGTGTTTTATTTATTTATTTTTATTTATTTATTTTTAACTTTTATTTAATGAATATAAATTTCCAAAGTACGATTTATGGATTACAATGGCTCCCCCCCCATACCGTCCCTCCCACCCACAACCCTCCCCTTTCCCACTCCCTCTCCCCTTCCATTCACATCAAGATTCATTTTTGATTATCTTAATATACAGAAGATCAGCTTAGTATACATTAAGTAAGGATTTCAACAGTTTGCTCCCACACAGAAACATAAAGTGAAAAATAATAGATGATTTTTTTAAATGATGATGAAATCAGATCAGACCTATTGTCTTGTTTAATCCCAGTGAGAGTCAAGTTGGGAATTGAAAATTTCTTTTTTTTTTACAGTTTAGTATGCATTAAGTAAAGATTTCAACAGTTTGCACCCCCATAGAAAAACAAAGTGAAATATATTGTTTGAGTACTCATTATAGCATTAAATCTCAATGCACAGCACATTAAGGACAGAGATCCTACATGAGGAGTAAGTGCACAGTGACTCCTGTTGTTGACTTTACCAATTGACACTCTTGTCTATGGCATCAGTAATCTCCCTATGCTCCAGTCATGAGTTTCCAAGGCTATGGAAGCCCTCTGAGTTCTCCGACTCTTATCTTGTTTAGACAAGGTCATAGTCAAAGTGGAGGTTCTCTCCTCCCTTCAGAGAAAGGTACCTCCTTCTTTGAGTAACTGTTCTTTCCACTGGGATCTCACTCACAGAGATCTTTTGCCAGAGTGTCTTGGCTTTCCATGCCTGAAATACTCTCATGGGCTTTTCAGCCAGATCCGAATGCCTTTAGGGCTGATTCTGAGGCCAGAGTGCTATTTAGGACATCTGCCATTCTATGAGTCTGCTGAGTATCTCACTTCCCATGTTGGATCACTCTCCCCTTTATTTATTCTATCGGTTAGTGTTAGCAGGTACTAGACTTGTTTATGTGCTCCCTTTGACTCTTAGTCCTTTCATTATGATCAATTGTGAACTGAAATTGATCACTTGGAGAAGTGAGATGGCATTGGTACATGCCACCTTGATGGGATTGAATTGGAATCCCCTGGTATGTTTCTAACTCTACCATTTGGGGCAAGTCAGCTTGAGCATGTCCCAAATTATACATCTCTTCCCTCTCATATTCCCACTCTTATGTTTAACAGGGATCACATTTCAGTTAATTTTCAACACTTAAGAATAACTGTGTATTAATTACAGAATTAAACCAGTCATATTAAGTAGAACAGACAAAAAAACTACTAAGAGGGATAATGTATTAAGTTGTTCATTAACAGTCAGGGCTATGCTGATCATGTCACCGTTTCCCATAGTGTCCATTTCACTTCAACAGGTTTCCTTTTTGGTGTTCAGTCAGTTGTCACCGATCAGGGAGAACATATGGTATTTGTCCCTTTGGGACTGGCTTATTTCACTCAGCATGAGGTGTTCCAGATTCCTCCATTTTGTTGCAAATGACTGGATTTCGTTGTTTCTTACTGCGGTATAGTATTCTAAAGAGTACATATCCCATAATTTCTTTATCCAATCTACCGTTGATGGGCATTTAGGTTGGTTCCAGGTCTTGGCTATTGTGAATTGTGCTGCGATAAACATTAGGGTGCAGAACGCTTTTTTGTTTGCCAATTTAAATTCCTTTGGGTAAATTCCAAGGAGTGGGATGGCTGGGTCGAACGGTAGGGTTATCTTCAGGTTTCTGAGGAATCTCCAGACTGACTTCCATAGTGGCTTGACCAGTTTGCATTCCCACCAACAGTGGGTTAGTGTCCCTTTTTCCCCACATCCTCGCCAGCATCTGTTGTTGGTAGATTTCTGAATGTGAGCCATTCTAACTGAGGTGAGGTGAAACCTCATTGTGGTTTTGATTTGCATTTCCCTGATTGCTAATGACCTTGAACATTTTTTCATGTGCCTGTTGGCCATTTGGATTTCCTCTTTTGAAAAATGTCTATTGAGGTCCTTGGCCCATCTCTTAAGTGGGTTGTTGGTTTTGTTTTTGTGGAGTTTCTTGATCTCTTTGTAGATTCTGGTTATTAACCCTTTATCTGTTGCATAGTTTGCAAATATTTT
Organism: Oryctolagus cuniculus; assembly: GCF_964237555.1. Taxonomy (NCBI): domain Eukaryota; kingdom Metazoa; phylum Chordata; class Mammalia; order Lagomorpha; family Leporidae; genus Oryctolagus; species Oryctolagus cuniculus. Next base: position 141,942,111 of record NC_091439.1, read on the forward strand.
TTCCCATTCTGTCAGTTGTCTCTTCACTCTCCTGACTGTTTCTTTTGCAGTACAGAAACTTCTCAATTTGAGGCAATCCCAATAGTTGATTTTGGCTTTGACTGCCTGTGCCTCCTGGGTCTTTTCCAGAAATTCTTTGCCTGTGCCAATATCTTGAAGGGTTTCTCCAATGTTCTCTAGTAATTTGATGGTGTCAGGATGTAGATTTAGGTCTTTAATCCACGTTGAGTGGATTTTTGTGTAAGGTGTAAGGTAGGGGTCTTGCTTCATGATTCTGCACGTGGAAATCCAATTTTCCCAGCACCATTTATTGAATAGACTGTCCTTACTCCAGGGATTGGTTTTAGATCCTTGGTCAAATATAAGTTGGCTGTAGATGTTTGGGTTGATTTCTGGTGTTTCAATTCTGTTCCATTGGTCTATCCATCTGTTTCTGTACCAGTACCATGCTGTTTTGATTACAACTGCCCTGTAGTATGTCCTGAAATCTGGTATTGTGATGCCTCTGGCTTTGTTTTTGTTGTACAAGATTGCTTTAGCTATTCGAGGTCTCTTGTGCCTCCATATGAATTTCAGCACCCTTTTTTCCAGATCTGAGAAGAAGATCTTCGGTATCTTGATTGGTATTGCATTGAATCTATAAATTGCTTTTGGGAGAATGGACATTTTGATGATATTGATTCTTCCAATCCATGAGCATGGAAGATTTTTCCATTTCTTGGTATCCTCTTCTATTTCTTTCTTTAAGGTTTTGTAATTTTCATCATAGAGATCTTTAACGTCCTTGGTTAAGTTTATTCCAAGGTATTTGATTGTTTTTGTAGCTATTGTGAATGGGATTAATCTTAGAAGTTCTTCCTCAGCCGTGGCATTGTCTGTGTATACAAAGGCTGTTGATTTTTGTGCATTGATTTTATACCCTGCTACTTTGCCAAACTCTTCTATGAGTTCCAATAGTCTCTTAGTAGAGTTCTTTGGGTCCCCTAAATAAAGAATCATGTCATCTGCAAAGAGGGATAGTTTGAGTTCTTCCTTCCCAATTTGTATCCAATTGGGCCAATGGGGTGTCGATTTTGTTTATTTTTTCAAAACACCAGCTCCTCATTTGGCTGATTTTTTGTAATGTTTTTCTTGATTCAATCCTGTTGATTTCTTCTCTGATTTTAATTATTTCTCTTCTCCTACTAGATTTGGGTCTGGTTTGTGTTTTATTTTTAAAGTTCTAGAAAGAATTAGACTTTCTGCAAAAGAACATCTGTGCAAGAAGTTTCCTGATGTTAACCTTCAATTTGTTGAGGTATCATGTGAGGGCATTCACAGGAAGCTAAACGGTTTCCGTTGCTGATTTTTTTTCTATTTTTTAAAGAATTTATTTATTTGAAAGGCAGAGATCACAGAGACAGGAAGAGAGATAGAGACAGAGAGAGATAGAGAGAGAATCTTCCATCAACTGGCTCACTCCCCAAATGGCCACAACAACCTGAGCTCAGTTGATCCAAAGGCAGGAGCCATAAGTTTTTTCCAGGTCTCCCATGAGGGTCCACGGGCTGAAGCACTTGGGCTATCTTCCACTATTTTCCCAGACATATTAGCAGGAAATTGGATCAAAAGTGAATCATCCAGGACTAAACTGGCACACATATGGGATACTGGCACTGCAGACAGTGGCTTAACCCACTGTCATAGCACTGGCCCCTCAGCTGCTGATTTTGCTATTCTGGACAACAAGCAGTTGAGGCTAACAGAACAGAAGCAATATACAGACAGATCTTGTGTTCTGATTCCAATGCTGGTATTTTGTGGTATACATCTGCCATACCCTAGCATACAGATGGGCAGAAAGTCCCCAGCAGTGCATGCATGGTTCTGATTTTGTCCTCTTCCTACTCACAACACACAGTTTCTTATGGACTAGTATTTATATATATTCTGCTGCCTCTTCTCCTACCTTCCTGACATGAACAGACAGGGTAGAAATAGGTTTAGAGTAATTTTTAATTTTAAAAAGCAGAAAGCTGAAAGCTTTCTTCTAACAGGGCAGAGAGCTACTGTTTCTTACATATTTCATCCAGAATCCAAGAACACAGCCAGCACCACCAGGAACACATGTTATAATACCCCATTACAGACAACAAGGCTTCTGATCCACCAGTAAGACCATCTTTGAAACTTTAGGAGTTATTTTGACTTGTCACACTCAGTTGCAGCACCACCACAACCATGACGTGAGAATGGGAATAGAGTTCACATCAGCAAAATGACAGGTGTAGGTGTAAGAATCTTAGTGTTGGGGATAGACAGAGTCATGCCAAATGTAAGACCTTGTTAAAATCAAAACCCTGGGGCCAGCACTGTGACACAGTGGGTTAAAGCCCTGTCCTGAAATGCCAGCATCCCATATTGGCATCGTTTTAGTCCCTGCTGCTCCTCTTCTGCTTCAGCTCCCTGCTATGGCCTGGGAAGGCAGTAGAAGATGGCCCAAGTCCTTGGACCCCTTCACGCATGTGGGAGACCTGGAGGAAGCTCCTGGCTCCTGGCTTCGGATCAGCACAGCTCTGGCTGTTGCGGCCATGTGGGGAGTGAACCAGAAGATGGAAGACCTCTCTCTCTGTCTCTACCTCTCTCTGTAATACTTTCTTTCAAATAAATAAAATAAATCTTTAAAAGAAAAAAACAAAACTCAGCCAAACTAGTCACCTTTCAACTTAACAACATCACGCTGTAAGCAGAAACCAAAAGAGAGACAACATGCAGACTGTAGTAAAGTTGATCCTTCTAATGATTCTGAGAGCTAAATCTGATCATTGCTGTTTTTCAGAATAGTCAGAAACTTAGAAATTCAGGGCACAGCTTGGACTTTTGCTCAGGTCTTTTTGCTTCTGATATGCATGGCCTCTCACTCTCCACTCTGCTGACTTCCCTATCATCTGAGTTCCCTAGTGCAGTCAATTTACTTATTAAAACTGCAAGAAAAGAGAAAGACATCTTAGAATTAAGGGCAAGTGTTATTAGTGTGTTTACTTATTTTTCCAAACATTATCCACAAGGAAAAGATAAAAGCAAAGCAAAACAAAACAAAAAAGAGTGAAACTAAAGCAAAAGCAAACCAGTACCTATTAGCCTATCCACAAAGAAGTGCCATAAGTTTATTAAAAAATAAAGAAGAGACATCTGGAAACAGCATTCTGACCTTTCTTGTTTTCCCTCTTATGCAACCTATATTCTCTCTCACTCAACCATCTACCTACTCTCTTCTCTGTAGCTCTCAGCTCTAACACCATCTGCCTGACTGCTTATGTAACCAGCAATCTCATAACTCACAATCTAAATCCTGGAAACTCATTTAGATATCCCTCTCTGCGTGTGGGTAGCTGTGAGCCTGGGTAATTGAGAGCCACTGTATGGCCAGATAAGGTAACTTGCTTAATAGAACAGCTACTATATTAGTTTTCTAGTGCTTCCCTAAAGAAGTACCACAAGCTGAGTTGCTTAAAACCACAGGAATGTATTGTCTCACATTTTTGAATGCCAGCAGTCCAAAATCAAACTCAGTCTGAACACCTTTCTGAGGACTGGACTCTGAGGGAGAAATCTATTCCTTGTCTTTCCCCAACCTTCTGATGATAGCCAGGGGCTGTATCACTCCAGTCTCTGCTTCCACTATTGCATAGTCTTCTTTGTATTTCTGTTTGTTCTCTCTTTTTATAAGGACACTTGCCATTGTGGATCAGTGCTCACTCTACTGCAGTAGGACCTCATCCTAACTAATGCCATCTGCAACAATCCTACTTCCAAATAAGGTCACATTCTGAGGTCCTGTGCAAAGGATTTTAACATATCTCTTCTGGGTACACATTTAACATGTAACCAGTGCTGAGTGCCAGGTATGAGGGCCATGCCATTTCATTTGGTCCTAAAACTATGAAATTTATCAGTGACTCTCTACCCTGGCAGCACACAGAAATGTTAGCAGAATGATTTTGCTCTAACATGTCCATGCAGAGAACCACAAACTAGATTAAGGCACTGCCTGTGATGCTGGCATTCCATATGGGTGCTGGAACAGGTTCTGGCTGTTCCACTCCTTTTTTTGAAATTTATTTATTTGAGAAACAGAGAGAGAGAGGGAGAGAGAGAGGGGTCTTTCATCAGCTGGTTCACTCCCAAAATGCCCACAATGGCCAGAGCTGGGCCTAGTCAAAACCTGGATCCAGGAGATTATCCCACATGGGTGCAGGGGCCTAAACACTTGAGCCATCTTCCATTATTTTCCCAGGCCGTTAGCAGGGATACAAATTAGAAGTGGGGCATCTTAATTGGACACCAGTGCTGCAGGTGGAGGCTCAGCCTATGTTACAGTGCCGACCCCTGTCCATTTCTCATCCATCTCCCTGATAATGGCCTGGGAAAAGCAGTAGATGTTCTGAGTGCTCAAGCCCATGCCATGCATGTGGGAGACCTGGATGATGCTCCTGGCTCTTGGCTTCAGCTTGACCCAGAACTGGTTGCAGCCATTTGGGGAGTGACCCAGAGAATGGAAGACATTTCTCTCTGTCTCTCCCTCTCTACTTATAACTCTTTCAAAATAAATAAATAAAAATCTTTTTAAAAAAGAAAAAATATGTAATCTACAAATGCCTACATACTTGTTCAATCCTATTAAAGTACCCAATAAACGTCTCACAACTGAACTCTGGATGTCCTCCCTAGATCTACTCTTACTCTAATCTTCTCCCTTAATTTTCAGTAAATAGTATTTTCATTCTTAATGTATAAGATAAATGTAGTCATTCTAAGATACACAGAAGAACCATCCTCTTTCTCAACTCATGTATCAGCTAATCTGATTTATTCCAGATTCAAAATGCTTATGAAACTCAATTTTTTCTCACTGCCTCCACTGATCCCATCATTTCTGGCTTGTAATATCATAATACCCTCTCAACTTGTGTCCCTGCTACCTTCTTGACAACCTATAGTCTGTTTTCCAAATAGCAACCAAAGTAATTATTTTAAAGTGTAGATATAGTCAAATCACTCTCAAAATTCTTCAGTGGTGGGCTGGTGCTGTGTCATAGCAGGTAAAGCCTCACCCACAATGCCAGCATCCCATATGAGCACTGGTTCAAGTCCCGGCTGCTCCACTTCCGATCTCTGCTATGGCCTGGGAAAGCAATGGAAGAGGGCCCCTGACTCACATGGGAAACCTAAAAGAAGCTCCTGGCTCCTGGTTTCAGATCAGCACAGCTCTGGTTGTTGTGGCCATCTGGGGAATGAACCAGTGGATGCAAGATCTCTATCTCTCCCTCTGCCTCTCTTCCCTCTTTGTGTAACTCTGACTTTCAAATAAATAAAATAAAATCTTTAAAAAAATTCTTCAGTGGCTTTTTAGGCTGTTGGGAGAATCTTAAGGCTTTATTTATTTAGTTTCTGGGTCCATCTCTAAGTTCTTTTTCTAAATCATTTTCCATCTCCTTTACCTCACCTTCTGTTACACTTACACTCAATAATTGTCTTATAGTTGCCCTGGTCTCCTTGATACTTCTCAAACAGTCTAAGTAAGCTATTGCCTAAATCCTCAATTCCACTGAACTTACCACCCCTTTGCCTAAAACTTGCTTCCACTGAATACCAGAATTTTGCAATCCTAACTTCATTCAGGTCTGTTCAAATGTCCCCACACCAAAGATGATTCACTGAATATTATTTCCTTATCCAAATTGCTTATAACTCTCCAATCTGTCTCTAAATGGTTAATTTTAACTCACACTTTGTTCATCTCATCAAGTGACACTTCCTCAAGTAACACTAAGCCCAAAATCTAAGTCAACTTATTTGCTAGTTTCTCCCACACAATACACATTTCCCCAAATTTACCCAAGTTGGTAGTTATTCATATCTTGGCATGAATATTTTATTTTTATACTAGATTTTAAGATCCATTAAGACAATGAATATCCGGCACCTACCTAAAAGAGTGCCTGGCAAACAGTAGATAATTAATAAATTTTTGAAGCTAAAAAGAAGGCTAAAAACCACTATATGCCCTATTCCAACGAGTACAGAGGAAAAAACTGTGAGAAATGTGGGTGCCTAATAAAGATGTGGTAGTCTTTTAAATTAGGAAAAGAAGCAGTCTTTAAAGATGCATGCAATAAAAAGATGAAGCATAACATTTTGCTAGACTACATTTACCTCCGTCCCACCCTTGTCTTTCATGCCTGCCTTTTCTGATGTCCAACAAAGTCAAGTAAAGAAGGAAACTTACCTATGGAGAGGTCTAGCTCTTTTTCCTTGAGCTCCAAGAAAGTAATTTCTAGGTAGTTGGAATTTCCTGCCTGATAAGAATGTTTTCCTTACTTGGTGGCCTTGGGCTGTAGGATATCAGCTTGACCTCCAGAGAAGTGAGAGGTTGTGATCAACCACATGGTCAGTCAACTTTGTGATACAGCCAACGTCCAATTAAAATCCTGGACCTTAAGGCTCAGATGAGCTTCCTTGTTTGGCAACATACCGTGTGTATTGTCAAACATGGTTTCTGGAGAAATTAGTTTGCTTGCCACTCCACTGGGAGAGGAATGTGAGAGATCACAAATGTGAGTATAACAACTTTCAGTAAGTTCTATGAGTCTTGTTGGTATATTATTGAACCTGAATGTAATCCTGGATATTCCTGAACTTGCAGTTGATGCCAGAAGTGAGGGTAGTTGAGGCTGGCACTGTGGGTCAGTGAGTTAAAGCCCTAACCTGAAGCACCAGCAAGTTCAAGACCCAGATGCTCCACTTCCTATCCAGATCTCTGCAATGGCCTGGGAAAGCAGTACAAGATGGCCCAAGTGCTTGGGTCCCTGAAACCATGTGGGAAACCTGGAAGAAGCTCCTGGCTCCTGGCTTTGGATTGGTGCAGCTTCAGCTGTTGCAGCCATCTGGGGAGTAAACCAGTGGATGGACAACCTCTCTCTCCATCTCTACCTCTCTATGTAACTCTGTCTTTCAAATAAAAAAAAAATAAAAAAAGAAGTGAGAGTAGTCTTCAGCTTCCTGAAGTCTACATAAAGTCACCTAACCCAGGTGGTACTAGAAGAATGAAGTAGACAAATGAACTATTTTGTTTTTTTCCCTAGGTTTCTCAGATGTTTAACATGAGCCTTAGCGTCTATGACTTACTACATTAGTTATATGACTTAGGGCCTCTCTCACACCCCTAAAAATCATCAATAAAAACAAAAAATAGTGTAGCTCCCTCAGAGAATGACTGATGTTTAAATATAAAGTGCTTAAAGCCCAATGTATGGAATGAGAAGTTAATCAGTGTTCATTATAGATTTTTTTGACTGTTTCTCTGACTGGTTTTCCTTATTTCCTCTTATCCGTAGAGTTGGAATTATCCAAGTTTCTCCCCATGATATATGCGGCCAAGACTTTAAGACATTTGCCAGAATATTTTGTCTCTTCTTCAGAGATACAGTTAGACCTATTTCCCAGGCTCCCTTGTAATTAACTGTTGTGATGTTAGACGAAATTCTAACCAAGGAACACCAACAAACGTTCCAAACCTGAGGCATTAAATATTTCCACATGCATTTCTTCAGTACTGGCTGATTAGAAAGTTAGCCCCTGCACTGATTTTGGAAGCCTACTAAAAAGACATTAGTATAGATGATTTAATATTTAAAAGAGGGCCCAACACCCCACCTAATTCCCTGGAATATTCTTGGTCCATTTTGTATGGGTGAAAAACAAGCTTCTACTACATTGAACCATCACACATTTGAATCTTTTATTTACTGTGGCCTGGTTTATCCCAGAAAATATACATCTCTGCTTTTATTTATGTGTTTGTTTTCCTTCATTGTATCAACTGCCAAATTAATTATTACACTTTGGATAGTATGTCTAATCTGTAAGGCAATTTTTCTTCTCAGAACTCTTCAATATGAAAACCTCATTTATTTTGCACTGGTATAAATTTAATTCCCCTAACAAACAGCTTTGACTATGATTCTCCCTTGCTTAGAATATTAAGAGAATTCCCTGAATTTATAAAATAAAATCTAAATGCACTAGCAATTGGGTCTTCTTTTAAGGATTTCAGTTTATGCTTAATTTCTCTTATTTAACTTCACACATTTTGCTCTCATCACTCTTCATAAAAATGTTCTGTATTTTCCATTTAAGATGTCATGCTTGATTAATTCCACTGTTCTCACCTGGGAGCAACTTTCTGCTGCTTCTGTACACATCTACCTTGAAATACCCTCTCAAATATCATATAAAATGACTCTTTCACTGCTTAATGAACATAACACTTCATTAGTCCTTGGGAGTGCTGAGAAGTACATACACTTATAAATGTATACATTTATATCAATAGATTTATTTACATTATAGTACAGATTCACTCAGATATACACAAATATAGATTTACAGATTGAGAAATGATTCCTTGCTCAAGTTCTCTGGAAACCCTAGTAAGGGTTATCCATGAGAAGGTAAAGGTGTGTGTTATGCTAGAGACTGAACAGCAAGTTTGAAAAAAGTACAGTCACACTAGAAGCAAATTATATACACAAAATGAGAGCACCTACTTATAAAAATGTTTTGAAACAATAAGAATGATAAGTATGTATCTTATATAAATGTCCTTACAAGATCCTAAAAGAAAATACAATGTGGATTTCCTCTCAGACAAAAATTGTCTTGGATGATTTAGAGTGGCAATGTTCAGTGTGTTTATTGCTATACAGTGCCTGAAATGTAGCTACCATTAACCAAGATATGCTGTCAGTGTGAGTCTCACAACAGAGTCAAAGATTTGGTGTCGAAAAAAGAATGTAAAATTCTTCACCAATAATTTTTAATAAGTTGAAATATATTTTATATATTTAGCTGAAGAGAATGGCATTAAATAACTTTATCTCTTTATTTTTGTGGGGAGCAATCCGGACTGGACTAAGTTACTGGAATTAAGACTTATTCTATGCATCTGCTCTCCCACAATATGGCGCTGGGAGAGAAGTAAACAGCTTCCGCACAGCTGCCTCCAGTTCAACCAATAAACTGTAGGACTAGCTCCTGATTGGAGAGCAGCGTACTCGGCGTGTGGGCAGCCGAGTTAGGATTGGCGGAGGAGGACTATAAAGGAGGAGAGAGACAACATGCACCAGGAACATCTAAGGGGAACATCTGAGGGAACACCTGTGCAGCCCCCCGAGAGAGCCGGCCGGCGGTGTGCCGCTCCCCTGCGGAAGTGGGGAATGTGGCCAGGGGGAACTGCCCTTCCACGGAGGTGGAAGGGACAGTAGCCAACCTGAGAAGAACCAGCAGCAAACCCGGGGAGGGCCGAGCAGACGAAAGAACAGCGCAGGGTCCTGTGTCGTTCCTCCACGAAGAGGGGGAGTGACATAATGGTGCCGTGACTCGGATATGAAGCCTAGGCAGGGCTTAGTGTCGTTCCTCCATGAAGACGGGGAGCGACATAATGGTGCCGTGACTCGGATAGGAAACTTAGGACGGATAGGAAACTTAGGAGGGAAGAAACGGGAGGAAGCAGGAAAATACCGGAGAGAGAGATTAGCGAAGAGCCTAGGGGAAAGCCGGACGAGAAAGGTGCCGGAAGAAGCTATTGAAAGCCTAGGCATAGACTTGGATATGGACTGTGGGAAAGAAGTTAGGATTGAAAGCGAAAGTGAAAGCTTTCATAGACTCGGATGCGGACTATGGCGGGGAAGCTAGGAGACTGAAAGCGAAAGTGAAACCTGGAGGAGGCTTGGACTCGGATACGGACTGTGGGGAGAAGCCAGGAGAAATGAGAGGAATATTGTTGGAAGAAAACTTAAGGAAACATACCGGGTAGAGAAAAATGTTAGGGAGGATGAAGCCGCGAGTGCAGGCCGAGGCGGAGATATAAGCCACCTTGGAATTCTTCAAGTCACCCCGGGGAGCAAGAGGCGAAGATCTGGAACCAGAGACGTGGGCCGCCAGGTTGGAATTCGCCAGGTTAGTCCGGGGAACTTGGACTGAATGCCGGTGGTGGCGGAAACATTCGCGGAAGCCGCCGAGTGCAGAGAGAGCAAGGGGCGTGAATAGATGGGGAACGCCGGGGCTGGCGTGAGGCTGTGGTGCGGGCGCGAAGTGTGTGGAGACCGCGGAGCGTGCGCGCAGAGCCGGGAACCCGCCGGCGGGGCGAGGCGCCGGGAAGCCGCGCAAAGCCGGAAAGCCACGCAGATCGGAGAAGCGCGGGCTGAAGCGGCTCAGAGCCGGGAAGCCGCCGAGAAGCAGTCTCGGGGCGGGCGCCGGAAAGCCGCAGGGATAAGAGAAACAGAAGTTTAGAAGTAAAATGAGAGAAATAGGAATGCCCGGACATAGAGAAATAGAGAAATAGAAAGGCCTCCCCACAACATGGCAATTAGAAAGCTTGGATTCGGTCTGCCTGATTAAGTGAGGCGATGAGCACCTGGGCGGCTAGCAGCTTATGCGCCGCAGGTCACCGAAGACAGGCACTAATTAACATCAGTAAGGCTTCCCCACAATGCAACAATTAGGAGGCTTGGATTCGGTCTGCCTGATTTAAGGTGGTAAGCACCAGCAAGCAGCTCGACCAAAGCATGAGCTGCAGGTCACCGAAGATAGGCACAAACCAACACTAATAAGTCTCCCCCACAATACGGCAATGAGAAGGCTTGGATTCGGTTTGCCTGATAGGTTTTGTAAGCACCTGCGGGCAGTTCTAGCAGAGCAGAGCATGCACTGCAGGGCACCGAACTCAGGCACGCATCAGTGCCTAAAAACCTCCTCACAACATGGCGAAGAGAGGACCCGGATTCGGTTTGCCTGATAGGACTTGTAAGAGCCTGTGGCAACTCTAGCAAGTAGAGCAGAGTGTGTGCCGCGGGACACTGAAGACAGGCGCGTATCAACGCCAAAAATAAAAAGAAAGGGGGATCTGTGGGGAGCAATCCGGACTGGACTAAGTTACTGGAATTAAGACTTATTCTATGCATCTGCTCTCCCACAATATGGCGCTGGGAGAGAAGTAAACAGCTTCCGCACAGCTGCCTCCAGTTCAACCAATAAACTGTAGGACTAGCTCCTGATTGGAGAGCAGCGTACTCGGCGTGTGGGCAGCCGAGTTAGGATTGGCGGAGGAGGACTATAAAGGAGGAGAGAGACAACATGCACCAGGAACATCTAAGGGGAACATCTGAGGGAACACCTGTGCAGCCCCCCGAGAGAGCCGGCCGGCGGTGTGCCGCTCCCCTGCGGAAGTGGGGAATGTGGCCAGGGGGAACTGCCCTTCCACGGAGGTGGAAGGGACAGTAGCCAACCTGGGAAGAACCAGCAGCAAACCCGGGGAGGGCCGAGCAGACGAAAGAACAGCGCAGGGTCCTGTGTCGTTCCTCCACGAAGAGGGGGAGTGACAATTTTCACTTTTTTAATAATACTACCAGAAAATTTATAATTACAACTCATATCTGTTTCTACTGAAATCACCTGTATGGAAGTAGAACAGACATAGACACTTGTCCCAGACCTTTGAAATTACAGAATATTAGTTCCCCCAGCTTCTAGAGTAATTTAACTTGAAATCCTCTCAATTTCAGAAAATAAAGGAATAGTGAGGACCATGAAATCATGGTAGACCTGCCCCACTGCTAGCGTAGCTGGCTAGGGCCAGGACTATCACTGATTTATAGCAAGGATTTCCTCATGCTCTGCTCACCATTCTTCTGTCTTGATAAGCCTGACTTAATTTTTGAAATAGGATGGGGGCGTGGAGATATGAGGGCAGGACACTGACACGGAAACCTGATTAAGAGGGAGGACCTAATACTTGAAAAGAAGGCATAGATCTCCTAGGGCTTGCATATGAAATCACATGGAAATGAGAACATATACACATGACTGCATGTGTGCATACACACACACAAACACACACACACACTCCTCCTGGCTTTTCATTCATGGTTTCTAAAGATAAATTTAACACACTATCTAAAAGGTAATCTATAGAAGTGAAATTGACACATTGGGATATGATCACTTTGAACACCCTTGTCTCAACTGTTGAGAAACAGTTTTTTTTTTTCATACTATTTGTTCAACTCTTTAATTAGTATAGGGTTAAAAATTTTATAAAGTTAACTGAAAATAGATCTTAATAAAAAAATAAGAATGGGAATAGGAGAGGGAGGAAGAAAAAGGGTGTAAGTGTGGAAGGGGAGGAGGGTAGGATGGAAAGAAATTATATTCTTAAATTTGTGTTTATGAAACCCATGAAGTTTACCTTAAATAAATATTTTCCAGGTAAAAAATGAAATAAAAAAATGCTTTCTCTACATCTATTCAGATCATACTATGCTTTTCAGTTTCCAATTTGTTAATATGCTTCATGTTTATTGATGTTCATATGTTGGGCCATCACTGCATCCCAAGTGATAAATCTTACTTTGTCTAGGTAAAGATCTTTTTGATGTGTTGTTGAATGTGATTAGCTAGCTTGTTAAGAAAAAAAATTATAAAAACTGAAAATAATGTCTGAGACTTATGGGAGACTTCAATCAACCAAACTATGTCTGAGGAGTTGCTGAAGGTGTGGAATGAGCGAATTGATTAGAAGGCCTATTCAGTAAAATAGTAGCAGAAAAAACCCCTAATTTAGAGAAAGATAGGGACATCCAAGTACAAGAAGCACAAAAAACTCCTGAAAGCAATTATCAGAAAATATTTTAACACAATGTAAATTTTCATAGGTAAAACATGAGGAAAATGTCCTAAAGTGTACAAAAGAAAAACACTAGATTACCTTGAAAGGATCTACAATTAGATTGACAGCTGATTTCTCCTCAGAAAATCTATAGCCTAGGAGATCATGGAGAGATAGTCCAAGTACTTAAAAAAACCTGTCAACTGTCAATCTAGAATACTGTACACTGCAAATCTCTCATTTATGAATGAAGGTGAAGTAAAGACCTTTCAAAGCAAACAGAATTTGTCAGCACTCAAACAGCTTCACAAATGATACTTAAGGATGTACTACACACAGAAACAGAAAAAGATAGCCACATCAAACAAGAATGTGAAGGCAGAAAATCTAGTAAAAGTATAATAGAAATCCAAATCAAATAATAGGAATATTTATGGGAAATGGCAAGAACAAATTGATACTTATTGATAATAATCTTGAATGTAAATGGCCTAAATTCTAAAATTAAACACACAAACTGATTGAATCAATTTTAAAAAGGACCTAATCTATTGGCTCTCTACAAAAACACAAACCTCATCAACAAAGATATACACAGACTGAAAGTGAAATGATGGAAAAAGTTATTCCATATTAAAAAGCCAAAGAAAAGGAGTAGCCATCCTAATACAGACAAGGTTAACACAAAAACTGTTATAAGAGACAAAGGATGGCATTATGCAATGATTAAGGAATCAATTCAATAGGAAGATGTAAATATAGTGAAGATATATGCACCCAATGCTAGGGCACTGGATATTCAAAGTAAATGTTAATGTACATAAAGGGAGACATAGTTTCCAAAGCAATAATAATGATGTACTTCAACACCCCACTTTCATGAATGGACAGATCAACTAGACAAAAAACAACAGAGAAACAACAGAGCTAATCCACACTATGATCAAAAGGACCTAATTAATATCTACAGAACATTTCATCCCACAGCTGCAGAATACATATTCTTTTCATCAGTGCATGGAATTTTTCTAGGATATACCATGTGCTAGGCCATAAAGTAAGTTCTCAACAATTTTTTTTAAAAGCTGAAATCGTATTATGTGTTTTTTCTGAACTCAATGGAATGAAGCTGGAATTTAACTCCAAAAAATACACAAATGGAGACTGAAATCAAAAGAGACATAAAAAAATTCCTAGAAACAAATGAAGATGACAGCATGGCATTTCAAAATATGGAATACAGTAAAAGCAGTGTTAAGGGGGAAAGTTTATAGCAATTAGTGCCTACATCAAGAAATTGAAGATGTATCACCTACATGATCTAACAATGCATCTCAAGCATCTCCAAAAAAGAACAAACCAAATACAAAATTAGTAGGTGAAAAGCAATAACAAAAATTAGAGAATAAATAACAAAATTGAAGCAAAAAAGATACAAAATATCAAGGAAGAGCTTTTTATTTAAAAAAAATGATACATCATTGGCCCAACTAACCAAAAAATGGGGAGAAGACTCAAATTAGTAAATCAGAAATCAAAAAGTGATGTTACAATGTTTATCACAGAAATAAAAAAAAATCAACAGGCAATACTACAAACAGCTATATGCCAACAAACTGGAAAATCTGGAAGAAAATGATAGATTCCTGGACACATACAACCTACAATAATTGAGTCAGGAAGGCACATAGAGGTCCAATGATCTATCCATTGCACAGCAATGCCAGCTCATGAAGCCATACAAAATGTAAACAGACAAAAACCAACATAAAAATTTCAAATTTCATCAGAAATATACTCTCCCAACAAAGAAAACCCTGGAACCCAATTACTTTACTGTTGAATTCTACAAAACTTTTAAAGAATAATAATTCTAATTCTTCTCAAACTATTAAAAAGTATGAAAAAGAGAGAATCCTCTAAACTGCTTGTATGAAGACCATGTCACTTGAATTCCAAAACCAGAAACAGATTTAAAAAAAAGAGAACTACAGATGATGGGATCAGATGAACAAAGATGAAAAAATCATCACCAAAATACTATATTATAGTGGTTTTTCCCCCCATAACCACCCTCCCAAATGCAAACCATCCCACTTCTACTCCCTCTTGCATCCTATTCTTGATTAAGATTTATTTTTAACTATCTTTATATACAGAAGATCAACTCTATACTAAGTAAAGATTTCAACAGACTGCACCCACACAGACACACAAAGTATAAAGTACTGCTTGAATAGGAGTTTAACCATTAATTTGCATAGTACAACACATTAAGGACAGAGATCCTACATGAGGAGTAAGTGTATAGTGACTCCTGCTGTTGATTTAACAATTTTTAATTAATTAATTAATTAATTATTTGACAGGCAGAGTTAGACAGTGAGACAGAGAGAGACAGAGAGAAAGGTCTTCCTTATTCCGTTGGTTCACCCCCCAAATGGCCACTAGGGCCGGCGCGCTGTGGCCGGCGCCCTGCGGCGATCCGAAGCCAGGAGCCAGGTGCTTCCTCCTGGTCTCCCATGCGGGTGCAGGGCCCAAGGACCTGGGACATCCTCCACTGCACTCCTCGGCTACAGCAGAGAACGGGACTGTAAGAGGAGCAACTGGGACAGAATCCGACGCCCCAACCAGGACTGGAACCCAGGGTGCCAGCACCGCAGGTGGAGGATTATCCTAGTGAGCCATGGCACCAGCTGATTTAATAATTTTTAAAAGATTTTTATTTATATGAGAGGTAGAGTTACAGTGAGAGGGAGAGACAGAGAGAAAGCTCTTCCTTCTGTTGTTTCACTCCCCAAATGACTGCAACAGCCAGAGCTGATTCGAAGCCAGGAGCCAGGTGCTTCTTCCAAGTCTCCCATGCAGGTGCAGGGGCCTAAGCACTTGGGCCATCTTTTACTGCTTTCCCAGACCATAACAAAGAGCTGGATTGGAAGAGGAGCAGCCGGGACTAGAACCAGTGCTCATTTGGGATGACAGTACAGCAGGTGGAGGATTAACCCACTGCACCACGGAACCAGCCCCTGTTGATTAAACAATTGACACTCTTATTTATGATGTCAGTAATCACCCAAGGCTCTGTCATGAGCTGCCAAGGCTATGGAAGCCTCTTGAGTTCACAAACTCTGACCTTATTTAGACAAGGCCATAATCAAAGTGGAAGTTCTCTCCTCCCTTCAGAGAAAGGTACCTCCTTCTTTGATGGCCTGTTCTTTCCTACAGGATCTCACTCACAGAGATCTTTCACTTAGGTCATTTTTTTTGCCGCAGTGTCTTGGCTTTCCATGCCTGAGAAACTCTCATGGGCTTTTTAGCCAGATCCGAATGCCTTAAAGGCTGATTCTGAGGTAGAATGCTGTTTCGGGCATTTTTGATTCTATGAGTCTGCTCTGTGTCCCGCTTCCCATGTTGGGTTGTTCTCTCCTTTTTAATTTTATCAAGTATTATTAGTGGATACTTGTCTTATTTATGTGATCCCTTTGACATGCAATCCTATCTTTATGATCAATTATGAACTTAAGCTGATCACTTTAACTGGTAAGATGGCATTGGTACATGCCTACTTAATGGGATTTTGAGTCCTATGGCACGTTTCTAGCTCTACCAACTAACTAATTGAATTCAACAACACACCAGAAATATCATTCACCTGGACCAAGTGGGATTTACTGCCTGAGTGTGCAGGGATGGTTCAACATATACAAATCAACAAATGCTATATATCATACTAAGAAACTGAAGAATACTAAAACATGATTGGGCTCAGCACTGTGGCATAGCAGGTAAAGCTACTGCCTGCAGTGTTAGCATGCCATATGGGCACCAATCCTGGCTACTCCTCTTCTGAACCAGTTCTGTGCTCTGGCCTGGGAAATCAGTAAAAGAGGGCTCAAGTCCTTGGGCCCCTGCATGCAATGGGGATATCCAGAAAGCAGCTCCTGGTTCCTGGCTTCATATTGGTGCAGCTCCAGCTGTTGAGGCCAACTGGGGTGTGAAACTGCAGATGGAAGACCTTTCTCTCTCTCTGCTGCTCCTTCTCTCTTTGTGTAATTCTGACTTTCAAATAAATAAATAAATCTTAAAAAGCTTATGATTATCTCAAAAGATGTGAACAAAGCAGTTGATAAAACACAAATCACTTCATGATTAAAAAACTTAAGCAAATTGAGCATAGAATTTACACATTAACACCATCAAAGCAATATATCACAAACCCACAACCAGTATCACATTCAATAGGGGAAAGCTGGAAGCACTTCCACTAAAATCTGGAACCAACAAGTATGCTCATTCTTACCATTGCCACTCAATATAATTCTGGAAATTTTAACCTGAACAATTGCACAAGAAAAAGAAATCAAAGGGATGCAAATAGGATGGGAGAAAGTCATATTATATTTGCTTGCAAATGATATGATCCTATACATATGGGAACAAAAGACTCCACTAAGAGATCACTGGAACTCATAGAAGAGTTTTGAAAAGGTGCAGGATATAAAATCAACAAACAAAAACAAATAATCTTTATATAAACAAATAATTTCATGGCTGAGAAATAAACAGTAAGATCAGACTCATTCATACTAGCTTCAAAAAACGTATATACCTGGGATAAATTTAACCAAAGATATGTAAGAGTGCTACAATTTATAATTGTAATTGAGACTCACATAAAAATGAAGGTACTCCAAAAAGTTTGTGGAAAATGGAATTCAAAGATATGTTTATTTTGCTATGAATATTTTTAAATTCATACATAACTTTCAAAGGGACAAATACCATATGTTCTCCCTGATCGGTGACAACTGACTCAACACCAAAAAGGAAACCTCCTGAAGTGAAATGGACACTATGAGAAATGGTGACTTGATCAGCATAGCTCTGACTGCTAATGGACAACTTAATACATTATCCCTCATAGTATTTTTTTTGTCTGTTCTACTTAATATGACTGGTTTAATTCTGTAATTACCACACAGTTATTCTTAAGTGTTGAAAATTAACTGAAATGTGATCCCTGTTAAACATAAGAGTGGGAATAAGAGAGGGAAGAGATGTATAATTTGGGACATGCTCGGGCTGACTTGCCCCAATTGGTAGAGTTGGAAACATACTAGGGGATTCCAATTCAATCCCATCAAGGTGGCATGTGCCAATGCCATCTCACTACTCCAAGTGATCAATTTCAGTTCACAATTGATCATAATGAAAGGACTAAGAGTCAAAGGGAGCACATAAACAAGTCTAGTATCTGCTAACACCAACCGATAGAATAAATAAAGGGGAGAGTGATCCAACATGGGAAGTGAGATACTCAGCAGACTCATAGAATGGCAGATGTCCTAAATAGCACTCTGGCCTCAGAATCAGCCCTAAAGGCACTCGGATCTGGCTGAAAAGCCCATGAGAGTATTTCAGGCATGGAAAGCCAAGACACTCTGGCAAAAAGATCTCTGTGAGTGAGATCCCAGTGGAAAGAACAGGTCTTCAAAGAGGGAGGTGCCTTTCTCTGAAGGGAGGAGAGAACCTCCACTTTGACTATGACCGTGTCTAAACAAGATAAGAGTCGGAGAACTCAAGGGGCTTCCATAGCCTTGGAAACTCATAACTGGTGCATAGGGAGATTACTGATGCCATAAACAGGAGTGTCAATTGGTAAAGTCAACAACAGGAGTCACTGTGCACTTACTCCTCATGTAGGATCTCGGTCCTTAACGTGCTGTACACTGAGGCTTAATGCTATAACGAGTACTCAAACAGTATATTTCACTTTGTGTTTCTATGGGGGTGCAAACGACTGAAATCTTTACTTAATGTACACTAAACTGATCTTCTGTAAAAAAAAAAAAAAAAGAAAGAAATTTTCAATTCCCAACTTGACTCTCACTGGGATTAAACATGACAATAGGTCTGATCTGATTTCATCATCATTTAAAAAAAATCATCTATTATTTTTCACTTTATGTTTCTGTGTGGGAGCAAACTGTTGAAATACTTACTTAAGGTATACTAAGCTGATCTTCTGTATATTAAGATAATCGAAAATGAATCTTGATGTGAATGGAAGGGGAGAGGGAGTGGGAAAGGGGAGGGTTGTTGGTGGGAGGGATGGTATGGGGGGGAAGCCATTGTAACCCATGAGTCGTACTTTGGAAATTTATATTCATTAAATAAAAGATAAAAAAAAATAAAATAAAAAAAAAATAATATGCACTTCCATGAACGCTTTGAAGACCTCTCATGTATATGAAAAAAGAGGAAACAAATATGTATGTAAAATAGTGGGAAAGGAAGTAATTTCTGATTACAGCTTTTCATTCTTCCAAGTATGCAAGAGAATACACTTTTCTAATAATTCATGAATGTATAGACATATTTCAAATTAAGATAGTAATTTAGTTATACCTCAGATCTCAAATAAAACTGCTATAAGTTATATTTCTATTTGAATTTATTTTGATTGTAGAAAATGACATTTAAGATTTTGGTAGAAATGCACAAATAAGGGATCCACAGATGGCGTTTACCAACCAGCACTAAACTTACTTGTTCACTAACTCCTGCTTGATGCAAGTGTAGATCAGATAGTGCTGGGTAAACAGTAAGTATGAGATACTAGGCATGATGATGGTCACGCATGAAGAATAAGATTGCTGTTGTTATGCCTGCAGGTGGGCCATCAATAAGAACATGATGGTGTAAGCACAAGCCATGGCTGCTTTGAAAGGCAGAGGTCAGGTGCAAGGGCACTGCATGGTGAGAAGCTGTCCTATACCAACAGGGTATAAAAATGGCTCCGGAAAACAGACAGTGATACTCAAAATGAGTAAGAATTATCAAAGGGAGGGGGCAAGAATTATCAAAGGAAGAGGGCGATGTAAGTGTGTTATTGCAAAGGGCATGGCCAAAAGCTCTGAGGTGGAAGAACGTGTGGCATATTCTATCAGATACTGCAAGCCAAACTCGAGAGGTTTTGAGCTTCTAATTCTAGCTCTACCAATTACAATTTATGTTACCTTAGGCAAAATGTAAAACTACATGTCAGTTTCCTTCATCTGTAAAATGAAGACAATTATTATACTAATACTTCATAGGCTGGTCGGATCAAGAAAATTAACATACAGACAGCATGTTCCTAGTATTGTTAGATATTATTATTGTTAGATATTATTGTTAGATATATATGTTTTGATATTTTATACTTCTTTAGATAAAATTAAAACACTGATTATTTTCTCTTCTGTGAAAGGTTCATGCCCAAGTTTATGCACATAGGAATGGATCCAATCCCAACATGTAACTCCAGAGCATACATATTTAACCATGACATAACTCCACCCTTTATGAAATGCTTCCAGAACACAAATACATAGGAAATGAGACATGCTATACAATTAGCCTCTTAAATGCTGTTTATAATTTTTCCTAATTATGTTCTCTTCCAAATAGTCATTAGAGTACAGTGCTTAAGGGTACACCTTACTTTGTGTTGTCAAGCTGCTTGATCTCATTTGGCCACAGTGTCCTTATACATAAAATAAAACCACTGTGCCCAACTCACAGTGTAGCAGAGAGAATGAAAAACAAATTTGTACAGAATTCTAGGCTCATAGGAAGCACAATAAATGGCTACTGCTATCAGTATTCTTAAACAGAGCACTGGCTCCCACAGCCTCCAGCCAAAGCTGAGTGTACTGCAAATTACTGAAAATGTATAGGATTTTAGGTTTTCCCATATCTTCCAATTTCTTTGGACACTTCTACTCATTCAATAAACATCTAAGCAGTTTCAAATTCATGTCAGGCTATTCAAAGGTGTGAGCCAAATAGAAAACATGTCTTCTAATCACTAAATAGTGCCCTGGCTGTCTAAGAAATCATCCCTCACCCCCAACTTGGTCTTCCTTCCTGATAAAAAATTAGAGGGAAACTCACTCCCTGCTGACAAATTTACCAGTATATTAAACATTGAACTCCAATGAAATTGGAATTATTTTAGGACATTCATGCAAATGAATTTAGTCTGAAAAAAATTCTTTAACATGTAAAAATGGACTGGTTGGGGCTGGTGCTGTGGCAAAGCAGGTTAAGCCTGTGGTTGCCAGCATCACATATGGGCACTGATCTGAGTTCCTAGCAGTTCCTCTTCTGATTCAGCTCTCTGCTTTTGACCTGGGAAGGCAGTGGATGATGGTCCAAGTGCTTGGGCTCCTGCACATACATGGGAGATTGAGACAAAGCTCCTGGTACCTGGCTCTGGATAGGCTTAGCTCTTGCCATTACAGCCATTTGGGGAGTTAGCCAGGAGATGGATGTCTCTCCCTCTCTTTGTCTGCAGTTCTGCCTCACGAATAAATAATCTAAAAAATGGACTGGTTTCTAAATTCCCCTAAGAACTTGTGAGCTCATCTGGTAGACAGGATTTAGTTCCCAAATGTAATTCACCATAACATCCACAGTCAGGTTGGAGTGTACTCAGTGTGAGGTGTGACAATGAACTTCATTTTAGAAATGGTGAAATTTCTTTCCTGAGAATGTCTTATGAATTAATGACATTTTGTTTCTTAAGATGCCATTTAAGGGGAAAAGTCACCTTTAGGAGTTCAGAAGAAGTAATCCTACTGTACAGTTCAAATTGTGTCCCCCCAAAGATTCATAGGTTCTAGTCCCAACCCCAGGACCCCAGAATGTGATGTTATTTGAGATAAAATCTTTGTAGAGGTAATCAAGACAAAACAAGTTCATTAGGATGGGATCATGAGCCAGTATGACTGGCATCTTTATAAAAAAGGGAAAATCTGGAGGCAGACACACATATAGGGAGACACCTATATGAAGGTGAAAGCAAGCTCAAGGTCCCAGAAAACCACAGGCTGCCAGGGAGAGATGTGGATCCAGTTCCCCCATAGCCCTCCAAGGAACTCACCCTGCTGATACCTTCATCTCTGACTTTGGGCTCCAGAACTGTAAGACAATAATTTCTGTGTTTTAAGCCACTCAGTGTGTGGGATTTTGTTATGAGAGCCCTACCAGGTACATCAAAACGATATTTGAAGTTTGGACTTAGTATTATAGAGTTTGGCTAACTTCAGAGTGCTTACTTCTCTTTTCCAATTGCCCCCCATTGCATAGTGTATTGTACAAGCATTCCAAAACATTTATGAAAAAGTGTCATTAAAAGATAATGTGAAAAAAATTTCTACAACAAAGTCCTCTCAAATATCAAAACACCAGGTTACATACCTTGAATATACCTTGAATATACACAAATTTTTCAATCATATTCTAACAATCTTCAAAAAATTAAAGCAAGCAAAAAGAAACAGAATCCTATATTAAAATAAATTCAAAATAAGAGTAAACTAGACATATCTTCAGGATCTGGAAGGCTTTCATGGAGCTGAAATAATTTTTAAAACACTCATAAATTTGGTAGCCAAAATTTCTATTTTGAACGTGCAAATACAGATGGCAGCCTGTCAGGAGAAAGTGTCAGGGCTACAATGATACCCAAGTACCAAATTACAGGGGCCTCCTGCCCCTCTAAAACCTGGATAAAAACTCCGAGCCAAATAAAACTTCTGGTTTTACTTTACTCAATCTATGTTACTGTGTTACTGGAAACAGAAAGTGGAGCAAGACGCCCTAGAATCAGCAATGTGAAGCGGTCAGAGTCCTGGAAAAGACCCTGGAGCCCACATACTTAGAAAACTTTGGGGAATCAGGTCCCAGGGAAAGGGAGGAGGAACTGACAGCTCCTGTCCAGTGTGAACTCCATACACAAAGCCTGCATTCTCCCTAGTGACCACCCAGTCCCCACTGCACAATTGGAGCAACACGGGGCCACTGCCACACAGCTGCCCAGAGATGGTCATGGGGCCGAGAAGTCGCTGCAAGCAGGGAAGGGGCAGGACATCAGGGGTCACGGATGCCAGTTCTGTCCCCATCACATGGGTCTGAGGGGATCACAGGAAGCCCTATGCCAGCTCCAACATAGTGCCCATAGATTCCAGAGATGGGAGGCCCGTGGCTCCAGGGCCCTTCAGCAACTTCCATAGGGCGACCTTCCCCCTCTCTGGACACCTGGGCCCACACACTCACCATGTCGTGGCTTTTGGCTTCCTAGGTGCCCGGCATCCCCTGGTGAGCAAGGATGGAGAACAGCAGAGCCCGACTTGTCTTGGGAGCCTCCTGGCAGCAGAGGCGTCTCCTAGGACCTCTCTTCCCTGCGGAACTGAAGGATGATTGTGACGTCAAGAACCTGCATGATTTCCTGGTGTGAGCATCACCATTCCTGATTGGACCATTTGCATGGCTGTGAGCGTACCCAGTGTCACACAAGACACAGCCAATCAGCATCCTCCATAGCATGGACCCCTCAGTTCAGGTGGTGCTGGATGAGAACAGTGGCAGGCCAGGGGTTCAGGTCAGAAACTGCCTCCTCCTAGGCTCCACCTCTCCACAGCAGGAGGGCCTTTCCCCTCCGTGCTGCTGCCACCTGCTGGTATCGCCCTGTGTAGCCCCAGTTCTCCCTGGCTGGTCCTCCCTGGAACTCGCTGTAACCTGCCTCAGTGAGGTACAGTTCTATTTATCAGCTTCTGGGCATTTCTTTTTCCTCGTATTTCTGGTCATTTTTCTGTTGGGTTCTTTGTGTTACCTTTAATATTGATTTGAAAAATGTCACATAATTTAATCCTTTTGTTTTTCTTTTCTCATGTTGATAGTTCTCTTCTAGTCTGCCTTTTCTATTTGTTTCATGCTGGTGCTTGATAATCTAGTGAATTTTATGGGTTTTGTTTTGTTTTATTTTGTTTTTTTTTTGTTTGTTTGTTTTTGTTTTTTGTTTTGACAGGCAGAGTGGACAGTGAGAGGGAGAAACAGAGAGAAAGGTCTTCCTTTGCCGTTGGTTCACCCTCCAATGGCTGCCGCCAGAGCTGTGTGGATCCAAAGACAGGAGCCTGGTGCTTCTTCTCGGTCTCCCATGTGGGTGCCGGGGACCAAGCACTAGGGCCATCTTCCACTGCTTTCCCAGCCCATAGCAGAGCTGGATCAGAAGTGGAGCAGTGGGCAGAGACAAATTCTTTATTCTTTGCCATTACAGCTTTCACTGTCTCTTTTATTCCCCCTTGGAAGTCACAGAAGCATTTTCTTGGGAATCAACACCATCTCCACCTTCCCCAGAAATCAGATTCTGCTTTTGCTTGCTCCTAGGGGCCTTGATGGCCTGCAGGTCCTTGAAGGTTCCTGCCTCACAGCTCCTTTTATCCTTCTTGCTGATTTTGGTGATGTCTGTGGCATTCTTTCTTTCCTGATTCAGCAGCTGCATCAGTACCTTCACCACCAAGGCCTGTACCTGGTCTTACTCATGGGCCTGGTTTGCGCAGGAGGTTGTGGGTGGTATTGCTTTTAAGGAGTGAGGCTTGGGGACACATGGCCCATTTCTTGGGCTTTTGAAGTTTGGTGCTTTATGTGGACTCTTTTTCACCTGTATTAGGAGACATGATGCCTGCTTCTTGTTGGAACTCTATGTCCTGCTTGACATCTGGGGAATCTCTTGGCCAGAGCAGAGGTAACTGGAGGGTTGATTTCTAGCCTGGGTCTGGGCTTTAATACTGGAGAACAGGCAAGGGTAAGCCCAGGGTCACTCTCTGTAATTTACACCCCCAATAAGAATTAAACCCAATGTGAGACTGAGATGACCATCTGGGGCCCTGCAGATCCCTGTTCACTCGCTGAAGAGCTTTTTCTGCTATCCTTACTTCTACCTGAGTTCCCAGTGTCTGGTTTTGGTGTTCTCTGAGGGAAGAGCTCTGGTCTGCAGATCCTTGTTTTTTCCAAATTTGTTGGTCACTGTGTCCTGGACATAGACTCTCTGAGGCTTCAACACAGTGAGTATTCCACAGCAGTGTTACAACTGTTGAAGACTGGTAGTAGGTGGCTCGGCCAACCTGTGTTCTGGAAAAGGAGCTTCAGGAAAGCGGAATAGATTCTTGTTTGTCACATGCTTGGCTGTTACCTCCTATTTCTTTCATCTGCTAGGCAGACCTGTGGGCACAGATGTGTGCCTAGTACATAAAAATGCTCACACCTGAACATGCACACACAGATGTGTGCCTTGTATACAAAGGTATCCAAACAAGCACATGTGCATACATGGTTGTGTGTCAGGTACACATAAGGTGCTCACACACACACACACACATATGTTCATGCACAAACTTGTGCCTGATACACAGAAGGTGCTGACACCTGCACATGTGCCTGTGTGGATGTGCTCCCAGTCAGTACACAAAGGTGCTCTCATCTGCACAGGTATGCATAGATGTGCACATGTTACACAAAGATGTTCACAAAAGCACATGTATGTGCATAGATATATATGCAGTACACAGAAGGTGTTAACACTAAGATGCACCCCAAAGGTGGAAATAGGCACAGACAAGAGAACCCAGGGCTACAGGCAAAGGCAAGTTAGGTAGACTGTCAACAAAGATGTCAGACCAATTTGGGATGCATCAAGTATCAAATAAATGTTGGCACCTTTAGCTTGAAGAAAGCGTATGACCTACAGGGTGTGCAAGCCACATGTGCTCCTCAAAACATCTCCTGGAGCAGAAGGAGCACTTTACAGGCTTCTCAGCTAAAAGGCTCATTTTCCCTCTGGATTTTGCCTTTATCATCTGTACTTTTGTAAAGAATTACAGCTGTTGCATTCATTTTCTTAGCACAGGAGCCCATGACCATTGTATCCCTCATGACAGACACAAATCCAGACACCAGACATGAGAAACTTAAGGGTCACCTGATAAAATTAAGATGTGCTTTGTTTTTCTATTTGAATATCCTACAACAATAGGCTCAGTCTAGGGTGAGAACTCCAAATTTAGGGCTGGAAGATAATAGGAGTATCCTGCAGACCCAGAGTACTGCAATGACAGTCTTTCTTTTAATAAAGATTCATTCAGTTATTTGGAAGGCAGACGTGCACAGAGAGGGAGACACATATACAGAGGGGGAGGGGTCTTCATCCACTGGTTCACACCACACATGGCTGCAATGGCTGGAGCTGGGCCAGGCAGAAACCAGGATCCAGGAGTTTCTGTGCCTCCCACATGAGTAGCAAGGACCCCAACACTTGAATCATCTTCCACAGCTTTTCCCAGGCCATCAACAGGAAGCTGGGTCAGAATTGGAGCAGCCAGGATGTGAACTGGTGCCCATATTGGATGCCAGCAGTTCAGGAGGGAGCTTTAGCTGCTATGCCATAACACCTGCTCCCCCAACAATAGGCTTTTATCTGCTTCTTTAGTGCACACTTATTTAATCACAATGAGTTATTTATTTCATCCCTACATGATTTAGCAATTAAAAATATAGGAAACACTGGTAAATTTTAGTTTTATATAAAGGATGAATACATTTTTGTAAGTTACCCCATACAATATTTGGGAATTAATTCTGCCAAAACATTGTTATTTAATGAAATCCTAATTTAACCAGGAATTCTGTATTTTATCAGCAATCATATGTTGGTTCCTGCAAGCCTGAAGCAAACATTGGGAGAACTTCTCCCATGCTGCTTAGGTATTCTCCTTGAGGATAAGAGAGATTTTGCTCATTACTAGCACTAGAAATAACCTAACTTACCTTCTCTTTCAAGTTTTATTTAAAGAAGTAATGAAAAAGAAGTGATATACCTCACTTATGGATGACATTTCCCAGTTTTGCAAACAGGAAATTAGAGATTCACCATCAATCCCATTTCCCTAAAACTATTTCTTGTACTCACTCCTTCTGGAATGCCAATGCTTATGTTAGAGGGGATTATTGAATGCAGGCACCTTTCACCCTTTACCTCATATGGCCCTGAAAAGTGAGCAAGGAATCCATAGCTGTTCTGTACCACTAGAGAACATCAATGGCTTTTGTTATGATTCAAAATCCAGAGCTGTTAGTCTTCATATTCTGTAGTACATTTTCCAATCTTACAGTTCCTAGTACTTAAATTGATACAGTTTAATCTCAATCCATATTAGGAACAAGGAGACATGCTTTACTCCCATCAGCCATTTTACTGGACAGTGTATTGGGTCAAAGTTTTTTATGTACTGTCATTAGTTTCTTTTAAAAAAGCTAGCAAAGATGTACTTTTGAATGTTCAACCACAGTTTTAAACACAATAAAGACAAAATCTTGAGAATTTAGGCCTTTAGGTATTTATCCACCATTAATGAATGAATTTTTGAGCAAAAACATATATGCAAAAGGATAACTGAGATATTATTTGTATTGTGAAAATATGGTACCTCATATGGCTCTTGCAACTCATAACAAGAGCCTAGGGTGATTACTGATGCCATAAACAAGAGTGTCAGTTGTTAAGTCAACAACAGGAGTCACTGTGCACTTATTCCCTATGTAGGATCTCTGCCCTTAATGTGTTGTACAATGTGAATTAATGCTATAACTAATACTGAAACAGTACTTTACACTTTGTATTTCTGTGTGGGTGCAAACTGTTGAAATCTTTACTTAATATATACTAAATTGATCTTCTGTATATAAAGAGAATTGAAAATGAATCTTGATGTTAATGGGATGGGAGAAGGAGCGGGAAAGGGGAGGGTTGTAGGTGGGAGGGAATTTATGGGGGTACAAAGCCATTGTAATCCATAAGCTGTACTTTGGAAATTTATATTTATTAAATAAAAGTTAAAAAAGGTGGAAAAGTTACCATGATATATTCATAGTTAAAAATGATTATAATTTTTATATCAAGCTATTACATACATACATAAATATCAATATTTAATGCAATAACATTAAATTTACTAAGTATCAATGTTTACATATCTCAGAAATACTTAAGCTTCTAATCTTTTTTTAAGGATTTATTTATTTACCTGAATGGCAGTTACATAGAACCAGATGCAGAGAGAGAGAAAGGTCTTCCATCTGCTGGTTCACTTCCCAGATGGCTGTAATGGTCAGAGCTGTGCCAATTCAAAACCAGAAGACAGGAGCTTCTTCTGGATCTCCAACGTGGGTTCTAAGAACTTGGGCCTAAGAACTTGGGCCATCTGCTATTGATTTCCCAGGCCATAGTAGAGAGCTGGATCAGATGTGGAGCAGCCAGGACTCGAACTGGCATCCCATATGGGATGCTGACACTGCAGACTGAGTCTTTCACCCATTGCACCACAGTGCCAACTCCCCTAATTGAGTTTTTAAAATGCACTTATTTGAGAAGAATGGAAGGAGATTGAGTGAGAGAGAAAAAGAAAACTCCTGTCTGCTTGTTCTGAAAATGCCAACCATCATCTTCAACCCTGGGCTAAAGATGGGAATCCAGAACTCAATCCAAGTATTCCATTTGGGCATCAGGTACTCAACTGCCTGGGCGGTGACTACTGCCTCCCTGGGTCTGCATTAGTAGGACGCTGTAATTTGGAGCAGAGCCAGGTACTCCAGTTAGAGATGTGTCTCTCAACATGTAAGCCTAATTATAACATGTAATTGAGTATTTTATTTTAATAAAAATAGCTAGTTATTTTAATGGGAGAGTATGTTATCCCCTGGTTTACTGCTTAAGATGCTGCAGGTTGGGATCTGAGGACTTGATTCAGTTCTCACACATTGGGTTTCCGGAACCCAATTATTTGAGCCATCGCCACTGCCTCCTCAGACCTGCTTTACTGGGAATCTGGAGTCAGAAGGCAGTTATCAAACCCAGACACTCCAGTATGGTATATGGATGTTTTAAGTGAAAGCCAAAGTGGTTACCCCAGTACATCTTTTTTTATGAACCTTTGAAATGTTCTCACTTTTGCCTTCCTATGGTCTCCACCTTCAAGGCTAACTTCAGTTACCACCTCCTCCTGCATCGCTTCCATATAGGATATTCTGTCTTCTCTGGGCTCCTAGACTACTTTATTCTTCACCACGTTTCACTAGTTTATGTACCGATTGTGCTATATTCTGCTGCCTTCATTATTTCACATACATACATTCAGTTTTGCTAGAATAATTCATTTAAGAGGCTATTATTTCTCCAGCATATGTTCTGGGCACTTCTATCATAACTCAGTTTGTTGTATGTATGAGAATTGATTTTTAACTCTAGATTTTATTCCTTTGACCTATATAACAGATTTTATTCCAGTACCATGCTGTTTTAATTAAGGCAGCTTTGTGGTGTGCTTTGAAGTTAGGTGTTGAGGTATTGTGATGCCTACATTATGTGTTTTTTTTTTTTTTTTGAAAATCAGGATCACTTTGGATCTACTGGCTCTTTTGTTGTTTCATATGAGGTTTGCGATAGTTTTCTAATTCTGTGAAGAATCTTATTGATATTTTGACAGTGATTATATTGAAATTGCAGTTTGTTTTGTGTAATATTGACATTTTAATGACATTAATTCTTCAAACCATAAAGAAGCAATATCTTTCCACTTTGTGCACTTAATATTTTTCATCAATTTTTTTTTTAACTTTTACTGTAGAAATCTTCCACTGCTTTTGGTTAACTGTTTGCCAAAATATATGAATCTTGTGGTGATTGTGAATCTGATTTCTTTCTTTATATCTCTTTTGGTGAGTTTATTATTAGTGTACAAAATGCTACCTTTTTGTATTTTGATTTTGTAATCTGTGAATTTACTGAATTGGTTTATCAGTTCTAAGAGATTTTGTGGTGTGTTTAGGTTTTTCCTTGTACTATATCGTGTCATCTGCAAACATGGATACTTTAATTCCCCTTTCCAAGTTTGATACCCTTTCTGTGTCTCATTAATTGCTATGGCTAAAACTTTTAATATTATGTGAAAATGCACATTCTTTTCTTGTTCTCTTTCTGAGCGGAAATGCTTTCAGCTTTTTCCCTTCTGTGTAATTTTGGCTTTTGTTTTGTCATATACAGTCTTTAAAATTTTGAGGTATGTTTCTTCTATACCTGGTTTACAGAGCATTTTTATCAGGAAGGGATGGTGAATGTTCTTAAATGTTTTATCTATTAAGACAGTCATATGATTTTTGTTCTCCATGCTGTTGATGCCACATGATATTTACTGAATTGAGAATATCAAATGATCCTTGCATTTCTGAGATAAATACCACTTGATCATATCATATGCTGTGATTGATGAGATACTGGATTGGTTTGCTAGTATGTTGTTGACAATTTTTGCATGCATGCTCATTAACAATATTGGTCTGTGGTTTTCTTTTTGTGTTATGTCTTTGATTTTGGATTCAGAGTGATGCTGGACGCAAAGAAAGAATTTGGCAGAGTTCTTCCATGTTCGATATTTTGGGATAGATTGAAAAGTATTAGAGTTAGTTCCTCTTGAAATATTTTGTAGAATTCAGTAGTAAAACCATCAGGTCCTAGAATTTTCTTTAGGGAAGACATTTGAGTATTTCTTCAATTTGATTTCTTGTTATGGGTCTGTATAGATTTTCTACATTCTTGTGACTTAATCCTCGCAGATTACAGGTATCCAGGAATTTATTCATTTCTTAATAATTTTCCAACATGTTATGTATGGTTGTTCTCAGTAGTTACTTATGGTCCTTTGTATTTCAGTTCTATGAGTAGTACCATTACTTATGTCTAACTCTGTTTATTTGAAGTTTTCTCTTTTCTTTGTTAGTATGTCTAAAGACTATAAACTTTCTTTTTCTTTTAAAAAACAGACATTCTGCATGAAAATGCTGGCCACATTAAGTATTTTTTAACCCTTTTGGGTGAGTGAGTACATGGAATAGCACAGTGTACTTGGAAGATGATGACTAATTTACTATTTTTAGAGATGAGAGAAGATCTTAAAGCAGTGATGAGTACTCTGAACTAAGAGGGTCTTGAAATCCCAATTGAGAATTTTTTCACATCTCAATCATGTGTTGGAGTAATTAGGAACCAGCAATAAGAGACAACATGCTATTTACTTTTTTAAAAGATTTATTTATTTATTTGAGAGAGTTACACAGAGAGGAAAGGGAGGGAGGGAGGGAGGGAGAGGGAGGTTTTCCATCAGATGGTTCACTCCCCAGTTGGCCGCAATGGCTGGAACTGCACTGATCTGAAGCCAGGAGCCAAGAGCCTCTTCCAGGTCTCCCAGGTGGGTGCAACAGCCCAAGGACTTCGACTCTCTTCTACTGCTTTCCCAGTCCATAGCAGAGAGCTGGATTGGAAGTGGAGTAGCCTGGTCTTAAACTGGTGCCCATATGGGATCCTGGCACTGCAGACCAGGGCGTTAACCCACTACACCGCAGTGCCGGTCCCAAAATGTTATCTTCGTCTTACAGATATTTCTATGATCATTGTAGAGAAGATAAGTGGAAGTTATAAGGAAGCTACAGAATGGGGAGAACTGCTGAAGGTTTGATGAATCTGCATAAAGGATGGTGATATTCTATATGAGATCTAATGGGAATGGAAAGCTATGATTAAATTCAAAGACTTTTAAGGATACTCAATAACTGCATGCGAAGGAAACTGAGTCCAGGATGGCGGTCAGATTTTATTTTTAGGTAACAGTGGGTGATGCAGCCACTTGATACACAGAAAATATATCTATATTAGGAAAATGACATGTTTAAAACAGTGCATGATATTAATGTTTGAGTTGTCATTGGTATTCAGTTGCAGCTGTTCAGCAAGAAGAAGGCTCTACTCATGTGAGCAGAAAATTTTATGTTGGATTCTAACTGCAGTGTTATAAAAAGAGATTCAGGAATAAATCCCTGGGAAAACAATTTGAGGCTGTATAGAAATGACCTTTGGGGGAAGATCAAGAGCAAACATTGTCAAGAACATCTAGAAAGGAGTTTCAATAATTAAGGATCATCACAAGTGTTTCATAAAACATCAATATTGAGACCAATGAGGACAAGAAATATCCAATGCATTTGGGTACATTTAGTGTTAGGATAAGACTAGAACACTGTACTCTGAAGAGTGAACAAGTCAAACATATAAAAATATCCAGTGCAGTCTACTGACCTAGAAAGGGATAAGGAAAAAGAGAACAAAAGAATGATCAATAGAAGTAGATAAAGCATCTCTGAAAGTTTTTCTTTTGTGAGGCACAGGAGAAACTTCATGATGAGTGATAGATCAAATATACAAGAGGCCTCTATCCAGGGCCCAATCAGGAGGCTGAAATCATCCCAGATATTTGACAATAGAAAATTTATTATAAATGTATTAAATATGCATAAAGTGGGTTATAGGTGCTTTAAACATTGATAACATAGCAGTTATATGTAAATAGTGTTTGTAAGAAGCATCTAGCAGCCGGCGCCGTGGCTCACTAGGCTAATCCTCCGCCTAGCGGCGCCGGCACACCGGGTTCTAGTCCCGGTCGGGGCGCCGGATTCTGTCCCGGTTGCCCCTCTTCCAGGCCAGCCCTCTGCTGTGGCCCGGGAGTGCAGTGGAGGATGGCCCAGGTGCTTAGGCCCTGCACCCCATGGGAGACCAGGAAAAGCACCTGGCTCCTGGCTCCTGCCATCGGATCAGCGCGGTGCGCCGGTCGCATCGCGCTGGCCGCGGCGGCCATTGGAGGGTGAACCAACGGCAAAGGAAGACCTTTCTCTCTGTCTCTCTCTCTCACTGTCCACTCTGCCTGTCAAAAAAAAAAAAAAAAAAAAAAAAAAAAAAAAAAAAAAAAAAGAAGCATCTAGCACTCTGAGAGCTAAATTACCAAAGTAGGAAGGTAGGGAAGGAAATGTGTAAATCTAAGAGGATTGGTGTCAGGTTTTTCAAATGAAGCGACAGGATATAAAAGTGTCCATTCTAATTGCTTTGTGACAGCAGTTTTTATTAGAGGGCACCAACAATTCTACAAGCAGGCAGGCGTGTAGGTAAGGTTATACGTTAACTTTATGATTGGGAAAAGGAATGCAGTCTGGTGGTCTATGATAGAGAACAGGATGGTGGTGTAAATTTTCAAAGACAAGTCCATTGAAATGCTATCACAAGTTCACTAGTTCCAGAAACACCAGATAATAATTAAAGCTCATTACTCCTGCTGCTCCCATCCCCTGGCTTATATTGGAAGAGAATAGAGACTGCAGCTGTACCTCTAATCCCAGGGCAGTTTGCTGCACTGAGAGACACTTGGGCAGCATCTTCTACAGATGGAGAAAATTTTATGCTTATGCAGAGTGTTTTATGAAGATGGTGCTTGATAAAGGCTTATAAAGAGATAAAAGAATATCCCAGGAATTGCACATGGTCTGCCAAGTAGTAGATGCTTAATAAATATTTCCTAGAAAATGAAATGAAGGAATGAGCAAAAATCTAGAGAAATATGGAAATATTTGGGGGAACAGTATGTTTGGGGATTCAGTGGTGGGAAATAAAGCTGCACAGATGGAATATGCATGGAGAAGAGAGCCTTGGGTACCAGAGAAATGGGTATCAAGCTCATTTTAGGAAGCTGTAGATATGTAAATAGAAAAGTAACAGAAGTAAATTTCTGAAAGGATCAACGGTGGTATGCAAGAAGAACTAGGAGATTAGTCCTGAAATCATCTTCTTGAAGGCCAAAATGATTATGTGGATAGAGTAGAAGGCACAATATTAGAAAGGGATTAGATAGGGAATAAAATATAGGCAGCCCTGTATGATTTAATTAACTGCTGATTTAATTCTTTTCTGTGAGTGATCTGCAAGACTTGTGAATGGGGAAAGAGAGGAAGAGGTTTTAAACAATCACTGTTGGTTCTTTGATGGGTGGATTTCACATCCAAGTGCACACAGAGGTGATCACACAGGTCTGTATTTTAGTGGAGTCAGCAAAATATGACCAAGAATATTATTTGCATAGAATCTTGCTGAGGACTGCAGTTGAGAGATTGTAACAGTTCCCTGGGTATCTGAATCTGCAGTCATCTTTCAGGCCAGAAGCACAGGAGGAACTAGCCCTTCATTTACTACACCTTCGTTTACAGTATGCACTACAATCAGGAAAAACAAGGTTCCCAGGTTCCATTTTACCCCAAGGCATTGAACTCAAGGAGAGTAGGATGAACTCAACTTTTCCAATACTAACTGCTTCCTGGAAAAATCAGAGAATGCTGGCAGCCAAGGTTGTGCTCACAGAACATAGGCACAGAGGCACAGCCTGATGTCACCTACCAAAAGGGACATCAGTGGTTAGGAGGTAAGCATTGGAAGCAGGGGCACCATTTGATAGCACTCTGCGGAGTGGATACCAGGTCAGACCTCCAAGCAAGTAGAGGAATGCCCTTTCTACCCATCTAACCTGTGGGTTGGAGAGATCAAAGACAAAGGCCTGAGTAAAATGGTGAAAGAAAAAGTGCCACATGATTGAGGCCTGTCAGACAACTGAGAGGACAAATTTTAAAATTTTCTTATTTATTTATTTAGATTCTTAAACATTTGGAATGTTACGAAATTTTTGTATATTTTATGGCTTATTGTGCAGTGATTCAACTGATTTATAAACTAATCCCACTAGGCTATTAGCCCTCCCATTTTCCTTATTGAAGACTATGATCACTCTATTGTCCTATGCAGCACCATAGTGGTGCTCATGATCAGATTCCTCAGTGCTCATGCCTCACCCTTCTCAACATCTAGTATACTCATATTGAATATATAAATATATGTTTATATATTTGTATATATAGTATACTCATTGAATATATAAATATATATATATAGTATACTCATATTGAATATATAAATATATATGTATACATATACAAACATACATATGAGAGAATATGTGGTATTTGTCTTTTATGTCTGGTTTATGTCATTTAACATAATGATCTCCAATATCATCCATGTGGTTGCCAAAAGCAGGGTTTCATCTCTTTTTTTTGGACTGAGGCATATCTAATTCTAAAACATATACCACATTTTCTTTAGTCAGTCTTCCATTAATTGACATCTAGGTTCATTCCATATCCTTGGAGTGCAGGAATCTCTTTCATATATTGACTTAACTTTCTTTGAAATATACAGAGTGGAATATCTCAGTCATATTGATAGACAAACACTTTATTTCTAGAAGTTATAAATAACAGATGAAAACCAACAGGGGATAAAAAGCACATGAATAAATGAGCACAGTATAGTATATCAGTCCACAAAGAAATTAACTTTGAAAAGGAAATTGTCATTAGTAAATAAAAAACATTCCAACTAAAAACGATATGCAGTTTACTGTTTTACACATTGAACTCAGTATGTGAATAAATGCGTTTTCCTAATCTTGTTATGAAACTGCATTTTGGAAAAGGAACACTGAAATGGGCCTACTCCCATGATTTAATGGAAGTGAATAGAACATAACACAATTGTTTTGAAGAATAGCCTGACACTATATCTCAAAGATAAGTGTATGTGTGTATGTACCAGTTACATAGTCAGAAATTGAGGTGAGGCATCACCACAGATTTGTGCCAACCTGAGAAGACTTGACTGGATATCCTTAGAGTCACTTAGGGCTCATCAAGGCAAAGGAAGGGGCAGAGCCTTCCCATCCCCTAATTCCAAACTGCTCCTCTTCCAGTCCAGCTCTCTGCTGTGGCCCAGGAGTGCAGTGGAGGATGGCCCAGGTTCTTGGGCCCTGCACCCCATGGGAGACCAGGAGAAGCACCTGGTCTATTTGGTGTCTTTCCAATTTCTTGATGTAGGCACCTATTGATATAAACTTTCCTCTTAACACTGCTTTTGTTGTATCCCATAAGTTTTGGTATGTTGTGCTGTTATCCTCATTTACTTCCAGAAAGTTTTTGATTTCTCTTTTGATTTCTTCTACGACCCATTGTTCATTCAGGAGCATGTTGTTCAATCTCCATGTGTTTGCGTATGCTCTAGGGATTCCTGAGTTGCTAATTTCCAACTTCATTCCTTTATGGTCTGAGAAGCTGCATGGTATGATTCTAATTCTTTTGAATTTGCTGAGACTTGCTTTATGGCCTAGTATGTGGTCAATCCTAGAGAAGCTTCCATGTACTGCTGAGAAGAATGTAAAATCTTTAGCTGTAGGATTGAAAGTTCTGTATATATCTGTTAGATCCATTTGGGCTATAGTGTCGTTTAAATCTACTGTATCCTTGTTGATCTTCTGACCGGATGATCTGTCTATTTCTGAGAGTGGAGTATTGAAGTCCCCCAGTACTACTGTATTGGGGTCTAAGTCTCCCTTTAAGTCCGTTAATAAATCTTTTAGATAAACTGGTGCCCTGTAGTTAGGTGCATATACATTGATAATTGTTATATCTTCCTGTTGAATTGATCCCTTAATCATTATATGGTGTCCCTCTTTGTCTCTCTTGACAATTTTTGTGGTAAAGTTTATGTTGTCTGATATTAAGATGGCTACGCCCGCTCTTTTTTCATTTCTGTTGGCATGGTATATCTTTTTCCAGCCTTTCACTTTCAGTCTGTATGCATCTTTGTTGGAAAGATGTGTTTCTTGTAAGCAGCAAATAGATGGGTTTTGTTCCTTAACCCAATCAGTCTATCGGTGTCTTTTAACTGGACAGTTCAGGCCATTAATGTCCAATGTGACTAATGATAAGTGGTAACTTTGTCCTTCCA
This sequence comes from Oryctolagus cuniculus, assembly GCF_964237555.1. Taxonomy (NCBI): domain Eukaryota; kingdom Metazoa; phylum Chordata; class Mammalia; order Lagomorpha; family Leporidae; genus Oryctolagus; species Oryctolagus cuniculus. Next base: position 141,978,401 of record NC_091439.1, read on the forward strand.
TTTGCCAAAGATAAGTTCTAATATATGCTTTGAATTCCCTGTGATCTATTGCTGTGAGGTTTCCTTCCTTGGTTTCCTTCCTTTACCTTCTTTCACATTGATGACCGTGTTTCTGTGTTTCTGTGTGTAACACATCTTTAAGCATCTTTTGCAGGGCTGGGCGAGTGGCAACAAATTCTTTCAATTTCTGTTTGCAATGAAAAGTCTTTATTTCACCTTCATTCACAAATGATAGCTTTGCAGGATATAATATTCTGGGCTGGCAGTTTTTCTCTCTTAGTACCTGGGCTATGTCTCGCCATTCCCTCCTAGCTTTTAGAGTTTCTGATGAGAAGTCAGCTGTGAGTCTGATTGGAGATCCTCTGAGAGTAATCTGACGTTTCTCTCTTGCACATTTTAGGATCTTTTTTTATGTTTCACTGTGGAGAGTTTAATTACAACGTGTCGTGGTGAGGATCTCTTTTGGTCGTGTTTATTAGGGGTTCTGTGAGCTTCCTGTACTAGGATTTCTCTGTCCTTCTCCAAACCTGGGAAATTTTCTGCTAATATCTCACTAAAAAGGCCTTCTAATCCTTTCTCCCTCTCCATGCCTTCAGGAACTCCTAGAATCCGAATGTTGGGTTTTTTAATAGTATCCTGAAGATTCCCGACAATATGTTTCAGATTTCTAATTTCCTCTTCTTTTCTTTGGTCTGACTGTATCCTTTCCTGTTCTCTGTCTTCTAAGTCCGATATTCTCTCTTCTGCTTCTCCCATTCTGTTTGTAAGGCTCTCTATTGTGTTTTTCATTTTATCTATTGAATTCTTCACTTCAGTCACTATCACAGTTTCCTGTTGTACTAGTTGTTTCGTTTCATTTTGATTCTTCCTTAATATTTAATTTTCACGAGAGAGATTTTCTATCTTGTCCATTAAGGATTTGTGTAGTTCCAGAATTTGTTTTTGAGAACTTCTTAATGTTCTTATCAATTTTTTGAGATCTGCTTCTTGCATTTCTTCTATCTCATCATCTTCATAATCTTGAATTGGGGTGTCTTTTTTATTTGAGGGCGTTATGGTGACTTCCTTGTTTTTATTACCTCGGTTTTTGCATTTGTTATTTGGCATATTGGAGATATTTGGTTTCTTCACTGTGGTGCTTTTTCTTGTTATACTATGACTCTAGATTAAGTGGACTATCTGTTTTTGATGGAGCCTTAGGGCTTGAGATGGGTGTGGCCTGAGAGCTCTGTTTGGTGTGCCAAAGGTGACACTCCCAGGTTAGGTGTGGTAAATCTCTCTCTCTCTCTTTCTTTTTTTTTTTTTGATTCAAAAGGGAAGTAATTCTGCACAGCTGAACGAAGTTGGAGGTAGTTAGCAGGCAAATGATATACCGACAGGAGCCAGAGATCAGAAGCTCTTTCCCAAGAACCCCACAGGGAATCTGTTCTGCCCTCAGAGTGGGCTCAAATTCTCCTTCAGCCTCCCACTGGGTTGCCAAAGTTACGGAATTGTAGTGTCTCTGGAGAGTGCTCACCAGAAATCAACCCAAACATCTACAGCCAACTTATATTTGATCAAGGATCTAAAAACAATTCCTGGAGCAAGGACAGTCTATTCAATAAATGGTGCTGGGAAAATTGGATTTCCATGTGCAGAATCATGAAGCAAGACCCCTACCTTACACCTTACACAAAAATCCACTCAACATGGATTAAAGATCTAAATCTACAACCTGACACCATCAAGTTACTAGAGAACATTGGAGAAACCCTTCAAAATATTGGCACAGGCAAAGAATTTCTGGAAAAGACCCAGGAGGCACAGGCAGTCAAAGCCAAAATCAACTATTGGGATTGCCTCAAATTGAGAAGTTTCTGTACTGCAAAAGAAACAGTCAGGAGAGTGAAGAGACAACCAACAGAATGGGAAAAAATATTTGCAAACTATGCAACTGATAAAGGGTTAATAACCAGAATCTACAAAGAGATCAAGAAACTCCACAAAAACAAAACCAACAACCCACTTAAGAGATGGGCCAAGGACCTCAATAGACATTTTTCAAAAGAGGAAATCCAAATGGCCAACAGGCACATGAAAAAATGTTCAAGGTCATTAGCAATCAGGGAAATGCAAATCAAAACCACAATGAGGTTTCACCTCACCTCAGTTAGAATGGCTCACATGCAGAAATCTACCAACAACAGATGCTGGCGAGGATGTGGGGAAAAAGGGACACTAACCCACTGTTGGTGGGAATGCAAACTGGTTAAGCCACTATGGAAGTCAGTCTGGAGATTCCTCAGAATCCTGAAGATAACCCTACCGTTCGACCCAGCCATCCCACTCCTTGGAATTTACCCAAAGGAAATGAAATTTGCAAACAAAAAAGCAGTCTGCAGCCTAATGTTTATTGCAGCTCAATTCACAATAGCTAAGACCTGGAACCAACCTAAATGCCCATCAACGGTAGACTGGATAAAGAAATTATGGGATATGTACTCTTTAGAATACTATACCGCAGTAAGAAACAACGAAATCCAGTCATTTGCAACAAAATGGAGGAATCTGGAACACCTCATGCTGAGTGAAATAAGCCAGTCCCAAAGGGACAAATACCATATGTTCTCCCTGATCGGTGACGACTGACTGAACACCAAGAGGGAAACCTGTTGGAGTGAGGTGGACACTATGGGAAACGGTGGCTTGATCAGCATAGCCCTGACTGTTAATGAACAACTTAATACATTATCCCTCTTAGTAGTTTTTTTTTATCTGTTCTACTTAATATGACTGGTTTAGTTCTGTAATTGATGCAGAGTTATTCTTAAGTGTTGAAAATTAACTGAAATGTGATCCTTGTTGAACATGGGAGTGGGAATGGGAGAGGGAAGAGATGTATAATTTGGGAGATGCTCAGGCTGACTTGCCCCAAGTGGTGGAGTTGGAAGCATACCAGGGGATTCCAATTCAATCCCATCAAGGTGGCATGTACCAATGCCATCTCACTGTTCCAGGAGATCAATTTCAGTTCACAGTTGGTCATGGTGGAGGGACTAGGAGTCAAAGGGAGCACATAGACAAGTCTAGTACCTGCTAACGCTAACCGATGGAGTAAATAAAGGGGAGAGTGATCCAACATGGGAAGTGAGATACTCAGCAGACTCATAGAATGGCAGATGTCCTAAATAGCACTCTGGCCTCAGAATCAGCCCTAAAGGCATTCGGATCCGGCTGAAAAGCCCATGAGAGTATTTCAGGCATGGAAAGCCAAGACACTCTGGCAAAAGATCTCTGCGAGTGAGATCCCAGTGGAAAGAACAGGTCATCAAAGAAGGAGGTACCTTTCTCTGAAGGGAGGAGAGAACCTCCACTTTGACTATGACCTTGTCTAAACAAGATAAGAGTCGGAGAACTCAGAGGGCTTCCATAGCCTTGGAAACTCATGACTGGAGCATAGGGAGATTACTGATGCCATAGACAGGAGTGTCAATTTGTAAAGTCAACAACAGGAGTCACTGTGCACTTACTCCTCATGTAGGATCTCTATCCTTAATGTGCTGTACATTGAGATTTAATGCTATAACGAGTACTCAAACAATATATTTCACTTTGTGTTTCTATGGGGGTGCAAACTGTTGAAATCCTTACTTAATGCATACTAAACTGATCCTCTGTAAAAAAAAAAAAAAAGAAAAGAAAAAAAAAAGAAATTATCAATTCCCAACTTGACTCTCACTGGGATTAAACATGACAATAGGTCTGCTCTGATTTCATCATCATTTAAAAAAATCATCTATTATTTTTCACTTTTTGTTTCTGTGTGGGAGCAAACTGTTGAAATCCATACTTAATGTATACTAAGCTGATCTTCTGTATATTAAGATAATCGAAAATGAATCTTGATGTGAATGGAAGGGGAGAGGGAGTGGGAAAGGGGAGGGTTGTGGGTGGGAAGGACGGTATGGGGGGGAAGCCATTGTAATCCATAAGTCGTACTTTGGAAATTTATATTCATTAAATAAAAGTTAAAAAAAAAAGAAAAAAATTCTTCTATGTTCATGCATTGGAAGAATAAACATCATCAAAGTTTTCATACTATCTGAAGCAATTTACAGATTAAATGAGATCTCATTCAATTTATCAGTGATATTTTTTGCAGCTATAGAAAAATCTTTGCTGAAATTCATATGGAAATGCAGGAGATCCCAAATTGCTAAAGGAATCTTATACAACAAAGACAAAGCCAGAGGCATCACAATACCAGAATTCAAAATGTACTCAGTGCAGCCTGAAGCTGGCAAACAATGGACTGTAGACCAATGGAAGAGAACAGAAACTCCAGAAATAATTGACTTATGTACAGCCAATACATCTTTGATAAACGAGCTAGAATCAATACCTGGAGCAAATACAGTTGAAGTTAGAAAAACTGGATCTCCACATGCAAAAATATGATACAAGATCCCTATCGCACATCTTTTATTTATTTATTTATTTATTTATTTTTTGACAGGTAGAGTTACAGACAGTGTGTGAGAGAGAGACAGAGGTCCTCCCTCCATTGGTTCACTCCCCAAATGGTCATTATGGCCTGTGATGTGCTGGTCTGAAGCCAGGAGCCAGGTGCTTCCTCCTGGTCTCCCATGAGGGTGCAGGAGCCCAAGCACTTGGGCCATCCTCCACTGCCCTCTGGGCCACAGTAGAGAGCTGGACTGGAAGAGGAGCAACCGGGACTAGGATATAGGATATAGGATGCCAGCACCGCAGGTGGAGGATTAGTCAAGTGAGTCATGGCGCCAGGCCCCCAACCTACCACACATCTTATACAAAATCCACTGAATATGGCTCAAAGACCTAAATCTATGACCTGATATCATCAAATTAGTAGAGAACATTGGGGGAAATCCTGCAAGACATTGGCATAAGCAGACTTCTTGGAAAAGACCCCAGAAGCATAGGCAATTAAAGCCAATATTGACAAATGGGATTACATCTAATTGAGAAGCTTCTACACTACAAAAGAAACACTCAGCAAAGTGAAGAGGAAATTGAAAAAAATATTTGGAAACTATGGAACTGATAAAGGATTAATATCCAGAATATATAAAGAGCTCAAGAAATTCAACAACAGTGAAACAGACTATCCAGTTAAGAAATCAGCAAAGGACTTGAACTGGCATTTTTAAAAGTGGAAATCCAAATGTTTAAGAGATTCATGAAAAATTCTAAGGATCACTAGCCATCAGGGAAATGCAAATCAAAACCACAATGAGGTTTCACCTCACCCCAGTTTTAATGGCTTTTATAGAGAAATTAGTAAACAACAAATACTGGTGAGGAGACAAGGAAAAGATACCCTAATACATTGTTGTTGGAAATGTAATGGGTACAACCACTGTGAAAGACATTATGGAGATACCTCAGAAATGTAAATATAGACCTTCTATATGACCCAATAATCTCACTCCTGGGAATTTACCCAAAGGAAATGAAATCAACATATGAAAGGATTATCTGTATACCCATGTTCATTGCAGTTCAAATCATAAGAGCTAAGATATGGGGTCAGAGGAGGCAAGATGGTGGAATAGGAAGGGAACACACTGATATTCCGGGGAGAGACAGTTTAATAAAAGTGGAGATACTGAAGAGTTAAAATTGTATATGTGTGGGTGTAAAAAGTTAAGCTTAAGCTTACAGGTTTAAATCTTCCTGGTACAGCTGTAAAAATAAGACAGAGTGAAGTAGCACCTTGACAGTAGGGACTCCATTTTGGAGCACTTGAGACTCCATTCTGAGAAAGCACCCCCCCTCTGTGAGACTCTGGTCTGAAACTATGATCTCAAATAGTCGGACAATAGCAGTGCACTACATCACCCTTGGCAGAGCACAAAACCCCCCTAGCATGATTGCTCAAGCTTAAAAGTAGAAAGGTTGCACCTGGGTTACCTGGGCTAATAATGAAGATGTGATTTGTCTGTGTCTTACATTAATGTCAAGTCCTAATTGCTAATTGTAATATTGTAACTGGTATTGTCAAGATTATGATGAATATTAATTTCACTTAGGTTTTAGGTTATGTTGACCCCAGTAACCATATACTCTCTTTTGATTTTATGTACTCTCTTTTGATTTTAGCAACTGTGTATAGCAACCGTGCATAGCAACCATGTATTCCCCCCCTTCCCGGTTTTGCGGTTTTTGCCTTCATAAACCCTAACCTTTGGTTATTCGGGGCTGCTCTGTTCATGTATGATCAGACAGCCCCAGCATGCTGGATAATCAATAAATCTAACCCTTTGCTGGTTGCATGAGAGAAAAGTCTCTTGGAGTCGTTCCTCGGGCAGTGGGCTTTTTCAGACTCTAAAAATACTGCAGGTTCAAGGAAGAGCAGGGGAAGAAACAGCAGAAGAAACTCTTCCGGAACGAGTGATTCACAGTGGACCTGCATGGAGAGCGTGGGGGCCCACAATTCAGGACACCAGCGGCAGACTCAAAACACCAGCACTGGAACGCGAGGTGAACTGAACCTCAATAGCCCGAGACACCAGCAGGCAAGGGGAAAGAGGAGACTAGAGGGAATGACCCTGGGGGGAAAGTTCACCAGGCTAACTAGAAGAGAGAGAGAGAGAAAAAAAAAGTGACTGATACAGACACAGGTTTCTCTGTCTCTGCTCACCTCTCAAAGGCGAGAAAGACAAAGAGCAGGCACCATCTTGGACATATGTCATAAGCAGAGCGACCTCAGGTCTGCACCAGCCCTGAGCCTAGCAGAAAAACCTGACTCTGGGTGGGGCGAATAAACAGGAGATTAGGACCTAGTAAATTTGTGGTACTACTGAACTGAGACTGTGAAAAAAGAGATGGTGGGGGAGAGAACTCATGGAATTCATGTGAGTACTCTCCAGAGATGCTACAATTCCGTAACTTTGGCAACCCAGTGGGAGACTGAAGGAGAATCTGAGCCCACTCTGAGGGCAGAACAGATTCCCTGTGTGGTCCTTGGGAAAGAGCTTCCGATCTCTGGCTCCTGTGGGTATATCATTTGCCTGATAACTACCTCCAACTTCATTCAGCTGTGCAGAATTACTTCCCTTTTGAATCAAAAAAAGAAAGAAAGAGAGAGAGAGAGATCTACCACACCTAACCTGGGAGTGTCACCTTTGGCACACCAAACAGAGCTCTCAGGCCACACCCATCTCAAGCCTCTAAGGCTCCATCAAAAACAGTCCACTTAATCTAGAGTCATAGTATAACAAGAAAAAGCACCACAGTGAAGAAACCAAATATCTACAATATGCCAAATAACAAATGCAAAAACCGAGGTAATAAAAACAAGGAAGTCACTATGATGCCCCCAAATGAAAAAGACACCCCAATTCAAGATTATGAAGATGATGAGATAGAAGAAATGCAAGAAGCAGATCTCAAAAAATTGATAAGAACATTAAGAAGTTCTCAAAAACAAATTCTTGAACTACATAAATCCTTAATGGACAAGATAGAAAATCTCTCTCGTGAAAATTAAATATTAAGGAGGAATCAAAATGAAACAACTAGTACAACAGGAAACTGTGATAGTGACAAGAAATCATAATGAAGTGAAGAATTCAATAGATCAACTGAAAAACACAATAGAGAGCCTTACAAACAGAATGGGTGAAGCAGAAGAGAGAATATCGGACTTAGAAGACCGAGAACAGGAAAGGATACAGTCAGACCAAAGAAAAGAAGAGGAAATTAGAAATCTGAAACATATTGTCGGGAATCTTCAGGATACTATTAAAAAACCCAACATTCGGATTCTAGGAGTTCCTGAAGGCATGGATAGGGAGAAAGGATTAGAAGGCCTTTTTAGTGAGATATTAGCAGAAAATTTCCCAGGTTTGGAGAAGGACAGAGAAATCCTAGTACAGGAAGCTCACAGAACCCCTAATAAACACGACCAAAAGAGATCCTCACCACGACACGTTGTAATTAAACTCTCCACAGTGAAACATAAAAAAAAGATCCTAAAATGTGCAAGAGAGAAACGTCAGATTACTCTCAGAGGATCTCCAATCAGACTCACAGCTGACTTCTCATCAGAAACCCTACAAGCTAGGAGGGAATGGCGAGATATAGCCCAGGTACTAAGAGAGAAAAACTGCCAGCCCAGAATATTATATCCTGCAAAGCTATCATTTGTGAATGAAGGTGAAATAAAGACTTTTCATAGCAAACAGAAATTGAAAGAATTTGTCGCCACTCGTCCAGCCCTGCAAAAGATACTTAAAGATGTGCTACACTCAGAAACACAGAAACACGGTCATCAATGTGAAAGAAGGTAAAGGAAGGAAACCTCACAGCAAAAGATCACAAGGAATTCAAAGCATATATTAGAACTTATCTTTGGCAAATGGCAGGGCTAAGTTACCACTTATCATTAGTCACATTGGACATTAATGGCCTGAACTGTCCAGTTAAAAGACACCGATAGACTGATTGGGTTAAGGAACAAAACCCATCTATTTGCTGCTTACAAGAAACACATCTTTCCAACAAAGATGCATACAGACTGAAAGTGAAAGGCTGGAAAAAGATATACCATGCCAACAGAAATGAAAAAAGAGCGGGCGTAGCCATCTTAATATCGGACAACATAAACTTTACCACAAAAATTGTCAAGAGAGACAAAGAGGGACACCATATAATGATTAAGGGATCAATTCAACAGGAAGATATAACAATTATCAATGTATATGCACCTAACTACAGGGCACCGGTTTATCTAAAAGATTTGTTAACGGACTTAAAGGGATACTTAGAGCCCAATACAATAGTACTGGGGGACTTCAATACTCCACTCTCAGAAATAGACAGATCAACAGGACAGAAGATCAACAAGGATACAGTAGATTTAAACGACACTATAGACCAAATGGATCTAACAGATATATACAGAACTTTCAATCCTACAGCTAAAGATTTTACATTCTTCTCAGCAGTACATGGAAGCTTCTCTAGGATTGACCACATACTAGGCCATAAAGCAAGTCTCAGCAAATTCAAAAGAATTAGAATCATACCATGCAGCTTCTCAGACCATAAAGGAATGAAGTTGGAAATTAGCAACTCAGGAATCCCTAGAGCATACGCAAACACATGGAGATTGAACAACATGCTCCTGAATGAACAATGGGTCATAGAAGAAATTAAAAGAGAAATCAAAAACTTTCTGGAAGTAAATGAGGATAACAGCACAACATACCAAAACTTATGGGATGCAGCAAAAGCAGTGTTAAGAGGAAAGTTTATATCAATAGGTGCCTACATCAAGAAATTGGAAAGGCACCAAATAGATGAGCTTTCAATGCACCTCAAGGATCTAGAAAACCTACAGCAAACCAGACCCAAATCTAGTAGGAGAAGAGAAATAATTAAAATCAGAGAAGAAATCAACAGGATTGAATCAAGAAAAACATTACAAAAAATCAGCCAAACGAGGAGCTGTTTTTTTTGAAAAAATAAACAAAATTGACACCCCATTGGTCCAACTAACTAAAAAAAGAAAAGACCCAAATCAATAAAATCAGAGATGAAAAAGGAAACGTAACAACAGACACCACAGAAATAAAAAGAATCATCAGAAATTACTACAAGGACTTGAATGCCAGCAAACAGGGAAACCTATCAGAAATGGATACATTCCTGGACACATGCAACCTACCTAAATTGAACCAGGAAGACATTGAAAACCTAAACAGACCCATAACTAAGACAGAAATTGAAATAGTAATAAAGGCCCTCCCAACAAAGAAAAGCCCAGGACCAGATGGATTCACTGCTGAATTCTACCAGACATTGAAAGAACTAACTCCAATTCTTCTCAAACTATTCAGAACAATCGAAAAAGAGGGAGTCCTCCCAAATTCTTTCTATGAAGCCAGCATCACCTTAATTCCTAAGCCGGAAAAAGATGCAGCACTGAAAGAGAATTACAGACCAATATCCCTGATGAACATAGATGCAAAAATCCTCAATAAAATTCTCGCCAATAGAATGCAACAACACATCAGAAAGGTCATCCACCCAGACCAAGTGGGATTTATCCCTGGTATGCAGGGATAAATGTGCGCAAAACAATCAATGTGATACACCATATTAACAGACTGCAGAAGAAAAGAGATTATTGGAACTCATAGAAGATTTTGGCAAAGTAGCAAGGTATAAAATCAATGCACAAAAATCAACAGCTTTTGTATACACAGACAATTGCATGGCTAAGGAAGAATTTCTAAGATCAATCCCATTCACAATAGCTACAAAAACAATCAAATACCTTGGAATAAACTTAACGAAGGATGTTAAAAATCTCTACAATGAAAATTACAAAACCTTAAAGAAAGAAATAGAAGAGGATACCAAGAAATGGAAAAATCTTCCATGTTCATGGATTGGAAGAATCAATATCATCAAAATGTCCATTCTCCCAAAAGCAATTTATAGATTCAATGCAGTACCAATCAAGATACTGAAGACCTTCTTCTCAGATCTGGAAAAAAATGATGCTGAAATTTATATGGAGACACAGGAGACCTCGAATAGCTAAAGCAATCTTGTACAACAAAAACAAAGCTGGAGGCATCACAATACCAGATTTCAGGACATACCACAGGACAGTTTAATCAAAACAGCATGGTACTGGTACAGAAACAGATGGATAACCGATGGAACAGAATTGAAACACCAGAAATCAGTTCAAACATCTACAGCCAACTCATATTTGATCAAGGATCCAAAACCAATCCCTGGAGTAAGGACAGTCTATTCAATAAATGGTGCTGGGAAAATTGGATTTCCACGTGCAGAATCATGAAGCAAGACCCCTACCTTTCTGTGGGGAGCAACTCGGACTAGACTAAGTTACTGGAATTAAGACTTTTTCTATGCATCTGCTCTCCCACAATATGGCGCTGGGAGAGGAGTAAACAACTTCTACACTGCTGCCTCCAGTTTAACCAAAAACCTGCAGGAGCTGATCCTGCTCCTGATTGGAGGAGAGCAGCGTACTCGGCGTGTGGGTAGCAGAGTTGGGATTGGTGGAAGAGGACTATATAGGAGGAGAGAGACAACATGCACCAGGAACATCTAAGAGGAACATCCGGGTAACATCTGAGCAGGCCCCGAGAGAGCCGGCTGGCGGTGTGCCGCTCCCCCACGGAAGTAGGGAAAGTGGCAGGGGGATCCGCCCTTCCACAGAGGTGGGAGGGATGGCAGCCAACCCGGGAAGGACCCACAGCAAAGGGCCGAGCAGACAAAAGAACAGCGCAGGGTCCTGTGTCGTTCCTCCGTGAAGAGGGGGAGCGACACCTTTCACCTTACACAAATTCACTCAACATGGATTAAAGACTTAAATCTACAACCTGACACCATCAAATTATTAGAGAGCATTGGAAAAACCCTGCAAGATGTAGCTACTGGCAATGACTTCTTGGAAAACACCCCAGAAGCACAGGCAGTCAAAGCCAAAATTAACATTTGGGATTGCATCAAATTGTGAAGTTTCTGTACTGCAACAGAAACAGTCTGGAGAGTGAAGAGACAACCGACAGAATGGGAAAAAATATTTGCAAACTATGCAACTGATAAAGGGTTAATAACCAGAATCTACAAAGAAATCAAGAAACTCCACAAGATCAAATCAAACAACCCACTTAAGAGATGGGCCAAGGACCTCAATAGACATTTTTCAAAAGAGGAAATCCAAATGGCCAACAGACACATGAAAAAATGTTCAAGGTCACTAGCAATCAGGGAAATGCAAATCAAAACCACAATGAGGTTCCACCTCACCCCAGTTAGAATGGCTCACATTCAGAAATCTACCAACAATAGATGCTGGCGAGGATGTGGGGAAAAAGGGACACTAACCCACTGTTGGTGGGAATGCAAACTGGTTAAGCCACTATGGAAGTCAGTCTGGAGAGGGTGATTACTGATGCCATAAACAAGAGTGTCAATTTGTTAAGTCAACAACAGGAGTCACTGTGCACTTACTCCTCATGTAGGATCTTTGTCCTTAGTGTGCTGTACATTGAGATTTAATGCTATAACTAGTACTCAAACAGTATTTTTCACTTTATGTTTCTGTGTGGGAGCAAACTGTTGAAATCTTTACTTAATGTATGCTAAACTGACCTTCTGTATATAAAGAGAATTGAAAGTGAATCTTGATGTGAATGGAAGGGGAGAGGGAGTGGGAAAGGGGAGGGTTGCAGGTTGGAGGGACGTTATGTGGGGGAAGCCATTGTAATCCATAAGCCATACTTTGGAAATTTATATTCATTAAATAAAAGTTAAAAAAAAGAAAAAAAGATATGGGGTCAAACTAGATGTCCATCTGTTGAATACTGGATAAAAAATTAAATGATATACACCATGGAATATGACACAGTGGTTAAAAAATGAAATTATGTCATTTGCAGGAAAATGGATGCAACTGGAAAACATTACACCTAGTGAAATAAGCCAATATCCAAAAGACAAATAATATCTGTTCTCCCTGATCTGTGGTAACTAATCAAGTACCTAAAAGGTAATCTATGGAAATGAAATTGACACTCTTGAGATGTGATGACTTTAATAGCCCTTATATCAACTGTTGAGAAATTTTTTATGCTATTTGTTGAACTCTGTACTCAGTGTTGGGTTAATTTTATGTGTATAAAGTTCATTGAAAATAGATCTTAGTAAAAAACTAAGACTGTAAATAGGGTATAGATGAGGAAGAATGGTTGAAGTGTGGTTTTGAGGGAGGGTAGGTTGGGAAGAATCACTGTGTTCCTAAACGTGCATTTATGAAATGCATGAATTTTGTATATCTTAAATAAAATATTTCTAGGCGAAAACCACAAAATTAATAAAAACTAAAAGATAAAAGTCTTCATCTTTAAAAAATAAAAAAAGTTATTTTGCACTTAAAAGAAATATAATATATAAACAAAAGCTTCTTAATTAAATGGTCATTTTATTCAAACTCCTTTCAAATTTCTGCAATAAGTCATAGAAAGTTTAAATAATTCCATTTCAAGTTCTGTAATGTATTTCAAGTTTTGTGAAACACTATTTTAAGGCCAGCATCATGGTATAGTGGGTAAAATGTTGCCTGCCATGCTGACATTCCATATATGGGCCATTTCAAATCCCTGCTGCTCTAATACTGATTCAGCCACCTGCTACTGTCCCTAGGAAAGCAGCAGCAGATTATCCAAGTCCTTGGAACCCTGCATTCATATGAGAGGCCCAGGAAAAAATCTCCTGGATCCTGATTTCCATCTAGCCCAAACCTAGGTCTAGACCTTGTGGCTACTTAGAGGCGAAAAAGCTGATGGAAGCATTTTCCTCTCTCTCTCCTCTCTCTTTCTCTTCATGTGCCTTTCAAATAAATAAAATGGACCTTTGAAATACTATTTTCACAAATTGAAATTATAATGTTTAAGAAGACAAATGTAACCTTACTAAAATGTATACTCTGTTACCACCCAAAGAAGTTCACAATTATATTGAAGCTTTGGTAAACATTGATTTTCTTTTTATCATTAATTAGATTGTTCACTCTTCTTCTAACCAGATCAGAAAAATAATAAGTTTTAAGTTAGTAGCTATCAAAAGTTATATACAAATATCTTTCCTTATATAGAAGCATGCTCTGGTAGCAGGATTTTCTATTGTTTTACCCCATGATGTTTAATTACTACTGGATTCATAACAGTGGTACCAAATTAAGTGATAATTATATAAAATTTCAGTTTAATGCATAGGATAGTATAAAACACATATGCATTTAGAAATGTGATTTCTAGAGTTTCAGAAAACAAAACTGGTAAGATGTTAGAACATCCTAACACTTATTTGAAATATTAGTGTAGCACCAAAATATAGAAAAGTGGCTAAATCTTTTTGGAAAACTTAACTAAAGGCAAATAAATAACTTTTTAAAAGATTTTTATTATGAATGTTTCTCAAAGACTTTTAAATCTTTTCAGAACTCCCAAGAGTCTATGTTTATTATATTTTACATGGTCTACAACACATGAAATTTCATTTCCCCCTTTAGGTTGTCCCTATATACAAAAAAGATATTTTAAAAAATGAGATAAAAGGAAACACACATTGATTTCTCCTCCTAAGTTTTCAATTGATGACAGAATTGATTAGAGTTTTTAATATGAGTTGCAGCTTTTAAATTAGCCAGGATACTGGCTAGGACCAAGATTATGTGGAACTGATTGATAAGGAATTTACAGAGTTTAAGAATTTACTTCAGACTAGGCCTTGAGCCTCTGGAAGTTCTGTGATTGACTTGTTCTTTCTCAAAGTGACTCCAGTTTTCTGCCAGTCAAGAACTGTCTACTTTAGAAAGCAAGGCCACTGCTTCGAAGGGAGGGCCCCACATAGATGTGCTGAGCATTCCAGGACACTGGGCTTCCATGCACATACACAGCCACTCACCCACAAGGACTGAAGAGAGTGTGGCTCATATTTAATAGTATTGCTTGGCAACAGTCACTGTGAGCTGAGATGGAAGCAAGAAGGAATTTTCTGTTGGGATACTGAGGTGAGACTCACTGCCCAGCTCATGGGCTAACGTGGGGTTTCCCAGTATGAGGAAAGTCACCAGTAGACTTGGGCATGAAGGTTTTACCTCCACAGTTAAGAAGGGCCAGTGACTTTTGAACTCCTTTGGGTGTGAGAATGGCAAATGGGATTACATCACAGTCCAGGTACCACCTCCCAGATAAGGATCTCCAGCAGCTGCAGAAAGCTGCTAAATTGGATTGAGAAGTCCAAAGGCAGCAGCTCCTGAGGCTCTGAAAAAGTGCTGGTAATTATGAAGACCAGAACAGCTAATGGGAGCTGCAAGCTAGAAGCCAGTGGCTGGAGGGCTCTGGAGGATGTAGAAACTCTCGCCTTACTGGTCTTGTCTGAAACAGGAGCTAGGCCCTCTTGTAACCAGGAACATGGGGTTCCCGGTCCAAGGGAGGTTCCTCTGCACCTGAGATGGACAAATAGCGTCCAGGCCACCTTTCTGAGCAGCGAAAACAAAACAACAAAACCTCAGCAGGTTTCCCAGCTACTTTTCACCCCCTTTATTGACACTTTACTGAAAATTGAAAAGTGCTTTAAATTATAAAATTACATCTGTGCAGTAATTTGTTTTAATGGACACATTTTATGGTATACACCGTATATATTATGGAAAATGAAATCAGTGAGAAACAATTACCATGATATATCAATTTGGGGCCCATAAATCTTTTGGTAAAATACAGTATTTCTTTGAAATCAGGTGAAATAACTTAATGAGGGGCCTTAGATGGGAATATGGAGCTAGTTTCTGCCAGCCCCGTGGAGAATCAGACTTTAAGTTCTTGCCTGGTCAACCGTGGCTATTTTTGACATCTAGGGAATTAAGCATCAAAGGAGAAATCTCCTTATATCTTATGAACAAAATAAATATTTTCGGGACCTTCATGTTTAAATGGACCTTTAACATATTTTGGTTTTGAAAATGTTTTTAAATTTAGCCATTATCTGGCTCATAATATGAAGTAATATATATTGCATTTTGTTACCAGTGGGAGTTGCACAATTTTAATATGACTTCATTCTAACTTTGCTATAATATATAACATATATATTAAAACTCTTTTACATTAAAGACACTTACCAGCTGCTGACATGAACTCGAGAAGAGAGTTCTTATCATTTGTAATTTGTAGAAATACAGTTACTTAAGCAAACACAGAAAAGTGTAGCATAAGAAAATAATTCAAAGAATACTGTGTGAGTTAAGTAGCACTGGTTTGACTAGAGGATACTTGTAAAAACTGAACACCAACATTTTCACACACTTTCCATTTTATAACTTTGAAATTTTATTGGATGAATCATCTTACAATTTTGAAAACAACATTACAATGAATAATAATTTTTAAGTTATTCTGTTGAAGACAGAGTTGTATAAATATCAACATGCATTATGTTCTACAGGCATTTATGAGCAGTAATGCAAAAGCTAGTTCTATTTGAAATTTTACCAGCATTTTTACAGTTTAGTTCTTTCTATGTTAAGGAAATGTAAAATACTATTTGAGGAAATAAAAAGCATTATGCTCAAATAAGCACTTATTTAATATATATAAGTATGCACATTACATACATACATAACATGTACATATAATGTATTATGTAATGTCAGCTTCCAGATTGTTACCAACTGGCCAGGAAGCCAACTACGGGTTCAATAAAGGAGACTGAGAAGACTCAGGTACACACCTTAAAGCTCTTTATTACAGCATCTAGAGGGAGAGACTACTCAGCCAAACTCCTGCGGGCACAAGGCGCTGTGGACAGGGAGAGAGGCTGAGCAACCTCTGCTTAGAGAGTCTGAGGGTCCACTTATATACAGTTTTGAACAGTCAGCCCCGCCCAAACGCTGCCCTCCTAGGGTCTCATAGCTGTGGTGATGTGTTTTGCATTTGGCGATTTCCTCTTGCAGGGCAGCTTAGAGTGCAGCTTCTTCTTCTCCATAATTCCCTGACAATGTAATGTAACAGGTATATATACAATGCATTTCATATGTATATTATATACGAATTATATTTGTATGTATATATATATATGTGTGTGTGTGTGTGCATTATGGATTGGAAACAGAGTGTGGGACTCAGAATTTTCACTGCAATACAGGTTCCTTTGTGTCTAAAGTGTTCATCTCTCAGTATTTATTTGTAATGTAGGGCTACACTAAGAATTTCTCACAAGGCCCATCTTATGTGAATGGATTTCCTCAACTTTTGCTTGTCTGGGAAAAACTTAATTTCTCTGTCATTGTTAGAGGATTGATTTCCTTGGTATAGCACTCTTGGATGACCTTTTTCTGATCTATGAAATATATTACCCAATTGTCTACTGGACCATAGGTTTCTGGTAATAAATCTGCTGGTATGTATTTCTCTCACTGTTTTAGGATTCTTTACATGTCTTCAAATTTAGACTTCTACAATATTCTTCAGAGATATTCTTTGTGGTTGAATATGGTTGGATACCATCAAACTTCTTGTATATGCATATACACAGGAATATAGGGAGAGAAATTTTTAAATAAATTTATATGGGGGTAACAACTCTATTGGATGGGATTATAAAAGGTAAGAAAGACACAGAATTGTGTATTAGAAAATCTAGCTGAAATACATTTTAATTTGCATGTGCATATTATATCACTAAAAAAAACTTACATTTTAAATGATTTTAGATACAATTTCATTAAAACCATTTCCTGTATCATTTCTTTCATTTGCTAAAAGTGTCACTAATTGAAAAGCTAAATCACTATTTGTATAACTGGATTTTTCTATAACTGGTATATTTAGAGTTCTTAAAAAATTTAATAAGTGTCATAGGTAGTCAACATGAAAGTACAGTGGAAAACACATGTCCTCCAAAGTCATATAGATTTTGAATCCTTTACCAGATCTATAAATTATTACTTACATGACTGAACAAATTACATAACTTTGCTGCACCTCTGTTTGCAAATCTACAAAATAAATTTTTAAATTGAACCATATTTATTTAAGGAATTCAATATAATGTAATGTACATATTAAAATAAATGGTTTTAACTTTCTTTTCCTCCTCTCCTTATTCCAAATTATATTTAAGTGCAGACTCAGCTGATGTAATATATAGGCATTCAAATAATAGCATGGTTACTGTATAATGTGGAGAAAGGCTAATTAATGCTAAGAAAAATATTAAAAATGTTAAAATGGAAAAATAAAATGAGTATTTTATGATAATTCAGATAAATTATACATGATTTATTTTTTGTTTCTACTTTCCATATGTCCTCTAATATTGTTGTTACTCTTAAAAATAAAACAAAATATTAAAAAATAAGGTTCTGGGGACAGTGTTGTGGTACAGTGGGTAAAGAAGCCACCTGCAGTGCTGGCATCCCATATGGGCACCAGATCAAGACCCAGCTGCTTCACTTCAGATTTAGCTTTCTGCGGTGACTTGGGAAATCACTAAAATATGACCCAAGTCCTTGGGCCACTGCACCCACACGGGAGACCTGGAAGAAGCTCCTGGCTACTGGCTTTGGATTAGTGCAGCTCCAGCCATTGTGGCTCTCTGGGGAGTAAATATACAGATGGAAGACCTCCCTCATTCTGCCTCCCTCTCTCTCTCCCTCCCTCTCTCTCCCCCTCTCTGTAACTCTGCCTTTTAAATAAAGTAATTAAATCTTTAAAACAAAATAAGTTTCTGCAATCATCTGCTTTATAAATAGGCATGTAGCAAAAATTTTATATAAAATCAAACCCTAAATACCCTCTCCATTAATCTTTCATCAATGATTTACTTAAAAATTTTATAAGTATTCTGAATACCTATGCATTTCTATTATAATACTTAACCTTGAACTAATAATTTTTGCACATAGATGGATCCTACGAGCCTATAGATTTGGGATCTATAGCAAGTGATACACTTGAGGAGGGAGTTAAAGATTAGGGAATAGAGAATGATGTACTGCACTAGGGTAAGAATAAATAGTTTTTTAAACAAATGTAGAAATTCATGCTCAGGAGAGAATTAGAGAAAACTGCACTGGAAATTCTATGAAAGGAAGAGGAACATCATGGGCCTGTGTGGAAGGTGTGGATGCACAGCAAAATACCAGATACAACACACAACCACAGCAGCTGAGGTCCAGAGCAGGTTGCAGCTTGGAGACATAGGAGAGTCTAGGCTGTAGCAACCCATGGTGAACTAGATGAGAAGATAGCATCGTGTGAATCTGGCCTGGAGTCCTGAGGACTAGTGATTACCCACAGAACCAGTGCTGAGATTGTGGAGACCCAGTGACTGACTGAGAGAGTGCAGTGTGTCGCTGGGTCTGTGGGCAATTACTGAGTGTGGTTCCACACGCTTGGAGCTCCTAGATTGCCTGGACAGGTCATTGCAACAGAAACCATGCTCAGAGTGAGGACCATGTAGATCATTTGTGCTATTCATACATTTGCAGGGATGAGTGTTGAACCCACTGGGGGCTAATATCTGAACATTGCTCAGCATGGAGAAGAGGTGAGGGAGTGATCACACCAACAGAGATGACCATTCTCCCCTCTGTTCATAAGAGGCAATCTACTCTGCATATTCACCCCACCATGGAGCACTGGCTAGAGCTACCCAGCCAGTCCCAGCATACACCACTTGGTATTCATTGAATACCAATTCATGAAATACCAATTCATGAAAGTGAAGACATTCCACTAAGCTACAGATGCATAGTTCAAAGATAAAAGCAATCAGAGGAAAAAACAAGTAACTCCACAAATACCTAAAAATAAATACATAAATTCAAGAAAAAAGAGTAAGAAAGACATCATGACCCCACCAAAGGAGCACAACAGCATTTCAATATTACAATGTAAAGAAGAGATTGTTGTAATGGTGGAAATGGAATTCCAAAGATTCATCACAGGATTACTCTAAAGCAAGCAGAATCCAATCCACCAACTAAATAAAACCATACATGACATGAAAGAATATTTTCCCATGAAATTGAGACTTAGAAAAATAAAAACAAAATACTAGAAATGAAGAATTAAAAAAATGTAGTGGAAAGCCTTAACAAGATCTGGTGAGGCAGAAGAAAGAGTATCCAAGCTACAATATGAATCTTTGGAAATCTTTCAATCAGATAAAAAACAAAAGAAATTAGGAAACATAAAAATAGTGTTTGGAATTTATGGGATGCTGTCAAATGACCCCATGTATGTGTTTTAGGAGTTCCTGAAGGTGTAGAAATATAGAATGGGCTGGAAGGCCTATATAGTGAAAAAATTACAGAAAGCTTTCCCAATTTAGAGAAAGAATGGAACATTCAACTACAGGAAGCACATAGAACTCCTTAGAGGCGTGACCATAAAAGATTGTCACCTTGAAGCATTGTAAAACATAGGACAGTAAAACAGTATTTTTCACTTTGTGTTTCTATGTGGGTGCAAACTGTTGAAATCTTTACTTAATATATACTAAACTAATATTCTGTATATAAAGATAATTGAAAATGAATCGATGTGAATGGAAGGGAAGAAGGAGTGGGAAAGGGGAGGGTTGCAGGTGGGAGGGAAGTTATAGGGGGGGAAGCCATTGTAATCCATAAGCTGTACTTTGGAAATTTATATTCATTAAATAAAAGTTAAAAAAACATAGGACAGTAAAATATGAATAAAGGATTCTAAAGTGTGCATGAGAGAAATGACAGATTACTTTCAAAAATTCTCTAGGCTCACACCTGACTACTCATCAAAACCTCTACATGCTAGGAAAGAATGGTGAGACATACTCCAATTCTCAAGAGGAAAAAAATGTCAACTCAGAATATTGTACCTGGCAAAGTTCTCATTTGTGAATAAAGGTGAAATAAAGACCTTCCATAACAAATAGAAATTGGAAGAATTTGTCTCTACTTTTCTATTGTTACATAAGATGCTGAAGGATGTGTTACACACAGAAACACAGAGATAGCCTGTCTTATAAAAGAATGTGAGGGCAGATATTTTCACAATAAAAGAACTGCAGAAATCCAAAGTAAACAATATGACTACTTATACAAAACTAGCAGGGCCAACTCATTACTTATCAATAGTAACATTGAATGTAAATCACCTCAAATCTCTAGTTACAAGATACAAACTGACCAAATGGATTAAAAACAAGACCCATCTATGTGTTGACTACAAGAAGCACATCTGACCAACAAAGATATATGCAGAATGAAAGTCAAAGGATGGAAAAAGAAAGTCCATGCTAATAGAAAACATATAAGGACAGGTGTAGCCGTTGTAATATTAGACAAAATAGGCTTTAACACAAAAACTTTTTTTTTGACAAGCAGAGTTAGAGAGACAGAGAGAAAGGTCTTCCTTTTTCCATTGGTTCACCCCCTAAATGGCCGCTACGGCCAGTGTGCTGCGCCGATCTGAAGCCAGGAGCCAGGTGCTTCCTCCTGATCTCCCATGCGGGTGCAGGGCCCAAGTACTCAGGCCATTGTCTACTGCCTTCGCAGGCCACAGCAGAGAGCTGGACTGGAAGAGGAGCAACCGGGACTAGTACCTGGCACCCCAACCAGGGCTAGAACCCAGAGTGCCGGTGCCACAGGTGGAAAATTAGCCTAGTGAGCCACAGTGCCGGCTAACACAAAAACTTTTAAAAGAGACAAAGAAGGACACTGTGTCATGATAAAGGGAGCAATTCAACAGGAAAATGAGATTATAATAAAAGTATATACAACAAAATCCATTCTGTTTGGCTATTTAAAAGAAACATTAATGGATCTAAATGAGACATAGACTCCAATACAATAGTAACAGGGAACTTTAAAATCCCACTTTCAAAATGGACAGATAAACTAGACAGAAAATCAACAAATAGAGTTAATCAACACTGTGGAACAAATGGACCTAACTGATATCTACCAAGCTTTTTACTCCACAGTTGGATACACATTCTTCTCATCAATGCATGGAACTTCATCTAGGATATATCATAATAAATGCTTGGCCATAACATCACGCTGAATGAAATAAGCCAGTCCCAAAGGGACAAATATCATATGTTCTCTCTGATTGGTGACAAATAACTGAGCACCAAAAATGAAACCTGTTGAAGTGAAATGGATCCTGGCTTTGTATCAGCACAGCTCCAGTGGTTACAGCCAATTGTGGCAAAATGGATGCTGGTATTGCAGACGGTGGCTTTACCCACTATGCCACAGCGCTGGCCCCAAAGTAAAGGTATTTGTATTTTGAGATGCTCTTTAACAATGGAAGGTAAATTTACTGTTTCATAGAACTCAGGAATATACAAAGCATATTTAAAGGGAAAATGATTACACCGGACTATGATGGTTCAGAGAAATGTTTACAAAAAAGTAGCTAAGAGAAATTAGGATAAGTTATCCCACAGTTAAAAGCTGAGAAAGATGCCCTAGGAGTGGCTGACAGTAGAATATTGATGATGTACAATCTGTTGAAAATAAATCCAAAGGCAAATGTAAAAATACAAAAAGCCTGCACTTATTAGTATAAATTATATATCATTTACTGTAAAACTCAGTACATTGGTGGGAGCTATATAAAAATGACAATTATAGTGACTATTTGATGAACAACTCTCATTACAATTGCATCAAAATTGAAAAAAGGAAAAAAACAAACACAAATGAATGAACATAGAGTAAAATCATGCTGAATATCCAATAAATCTTAAAGGAAAGATACTTATATCTAGGGTCACATTATCACACTCAAAGCAATTAAGATAATTTGTGGAATATCAGAACTGAAGAAAGATTTTAAAATATATCAGTTGCAATAGGAGAATGATTACATTGGACAAAATAGTTCTGAGAAACTGTAAGATTGTCTAAAAATTCCAGATATTTTGATTAAGTTGATGATATCATAAAGAAACAGCTTTCCTGGGTTCATATGGTTTTGACTGACAGTCACTAGGACATTAATGATTTATACAGATGTTGCTAGTAAATTAAAACAAAAATAGAATAAAAAGAACACATCTGTTTTAATATACACTATATACTAATTACTGGAACTAATACTTAGCAATAATGTAAGAGCAATGGTAGAATAAGATGCAGAAAAAAGAAGTCACTGAAAAATATTCAATTACAATAAATAATCAGATTGTTACAGAAATTGATAAAGTTAAATCAAGGAAACATCAGGACAACTGTCAGAAAATTATTTGAGAAAAGATATGTGCATCACTAAATACACTTGCTAATTATATAATTTATAATTTACATTCTTATACAACCACAGAAAAAAAGTAAATAATACATCACGTTGAACGGGAGGTTACATTGGTGTAAGAAAATATGTAGTGGGCCAGTGTGCTAATGCAGTGGGGTAAGCTGCTATTTGTAATTCCTGCATCTCAAATCAAAGTGCCTGTTCAAGTCCTGGCTGTACTGTTTTGGATCCAGCTCACTTCTAATGTGCCTAGGAGTGAGCAGATTATAGTTATAGTTGTTATGTTTTAGATTAATTTTATTTATTTGAAAGACAGAAATAGGGAGAAACAGGGAGAGATCCATCCACTGGTTCACTCCCCAAATGGCCACAACAGCCCTGGCTGGTCTGGCCCAAAGACATACCAGGAATTTCTGGGTCTCCCATGTGGATACAGGGGCCCATAGGCTTGAACCATCTTCTGCTGCTTTCACAGGTGCACTAGCAGGGAGATGGATTGAAAGTGGAACAGTCATTTCTCGTATGAGATGCTGGTATCACAGGCAGACTCTTAACCCGCTATGCCAAAGTGCAAGCTCTGATAAATAAAGTTGTTGTTTGCCTGCTACCACTCACGTGGGAGGCCTGTTGATTTCAAGATTCCTTGCTTTGGTTTGGCCCAGCCTTTGATGATTTAGTCATTTGGGGAGTGAACTATTAGATGATAGATCTCTCTTTCTCTATTCCTCCCTGCCTGCTTCCTTAAATATGTGAACATGAACAACAACAGGATAATGTGTAAAAATATCCCTAAGTCAGTGATATCAGAATAAAAAACCCAACCAAGTTGGTCACAGTTTCTCTGTAATAGCATTGATAGACTACTAATGGAAATATTTCTTCATGTCAAGTGATACTATGGAAAATTTCATTACCAATGATAGATTTGGAGTTATCTAAAAACACACAAATTGCAAAAAATGTGTGATTCTGAAAGCATAGAATGGCACATTGGTGTTCAGCTATTCAGAGATACTGTGCACATGAAAGATTCCTAGACAACTCAGAAAATTTTCAGGGGGCTGATAATCTTAAGATAAATAAAACAACATATATACAGACTCATGATGTTACGACCAATGTACTAAGATACCAGTATCATAAGTAAGTGTTAGTGTTAAATTCAAAAGAAAAAGCAAAAGAGAGGTATTGTGATAAAAATTATATTTTGATAACTGTGAGTGAACATTTTGGCAGGAACAATGAATGCCAATTAAATATTAGCAAATATAGTAATTATCCATTAATATACCATGGAAATATCATACAAAGATTTAAATTACCTTTAAAATAAAAAAATAAGAGGAAAATTAATATAAATAAAACAAAGATCTTGGCAATTACCAGGGAAATCTTAAGGGAAAGACATTTGTATTTATAGCCACACTTTGGAGGTTCAAAAGGAAATGTTAATTTATAGTTTTTTTAGAATTCCAGAAAAGCTAAATTAACTTAACCCCTGGAATTTGAGGATGATTGAGTGGGTCGCCATGGCTCTGTGAATTTGGAGACTTGAAATAGTGGCAAATAGAATTTAAATCCTTTCTATCAAGTTTCACAAAGAAAAAGCCACCCAAGAAAGCCTAATTTAATAGTAATAGGATTGGCTTACCATAGGATATTCATGATTTAAACAGGTCACACTAACTACAACAATGCATAATTTATAACATAAATTTTATTTTGATAATTCTGAATAGAATTGACTGGTAAAATAGGATAAATAATACAATGATCAGCGGAGATAAAGGAATTGGGTAAACAATATTCCAGAAAATTATTCTACTATCAAGAAATTTTTAAAAAGTGTATATTACTTTGTTTTTTCAGATTAATATATTAATACAGTTAAAATTAATTCAATATAGTTCACAGATATAATAAAATGAATACAATGAGTATATAATGATTCAAGAATTGTGAATTAATTTCTGATTTTAGAAATTTTACAAAGTGCATTTCCCAATAGCTTTAATTTTTCCAGTTTATTCTTGACTCTTTTTAACTAAGTTCGCATCCATATGTTTGTTTTTTATTTTCTGGCTCACACTAAAATACCCATTTTTACTAACAGCAATAAAAACATAATTTTACCTTGCCATGTGCATCAAATTCTTATTTTTATTTTGGGTTTCATTTTGTTGCTTTCACTTGTCTATATAATCAACAATTATATGCAAGCCAATCTTAGCAATGCCAAGGTATGGTCATTCTTTAGAGCATTTACAATGCAATGCTATGTATTCACTTCAAATTATTCAACTTCTCCTATTCAACTTAAAAATTCACCTAAATTTTAAAAATCTATCCGATAATTCTAGGACAGTAAAGTCTTTCACATTTTGAGCATTAATTCACAATTCTAGGAACATCTAGAAAGATGCAGCATATATCCTTTGCTGAGGAGAATAATGGTGCTGGCTCTAGAATATGTTCGATATTCTAATATTCATAAAATGGCAGTTCCTAAGCTAACTTTAGAGCAAGTTGATGACCTCTTAAAAAAAAAAGGTGACCCAAGGATGATCATGGCTTCCCAGTGCTAGTGTTGGTACAGACTAGATTATTGATGATAGACGTGAGTGACCACAATAAAATAAAATATATATTAAATAAAATAAGAATCAATGTACATGACACATGATGTACTGTATTGTGATCATTGTGAGCAAAAATGAGGCATTGGGCACTTCTTCTCCACAGCCTGGTTTGGGGCTGGGGAGATCCCTGGCGTCCCTCAGCTCCACATCACGTTCAGGCAGCGGGTCCCTTCCGTGGTCGGGACCGCTGACCCTGCTGGGAGAGGGGTGGGCCCTCGGGCCCGGTCTGTTCTCCCCTCTGCCCCGTCCTTCCGCCCCCCTGCCATTACACCTGTGGTTCAGGCCAGCCGCGGGATGATCCTTGGGCAGCTGCAGAGCTGGGGTGGTGGGGGGCGGAGGGGGAGGGCGTTGGGCCAGGTTGGGGTTGGCTGTGGGTAGGGTGCTTGGGAGGGGATCCAGAGCCCGGGTACAGCTACTACGTCCTAGTGTCACAGGCGAAACGATGAGCCGGAGAGCAGCCATCCTGTCCTGGGATGGGGCCCGGCGGGAAGAGGCTTTGGTGTGGGACGGGGAGGTCGGGGGTGAGACGCTGGAGCCAGCGGCGGCTAGTGTGCTGGTTCCCAAGGGGCGGGCGCTTCTCTGATCTCGGAGAAGCTGTGTGGCAGGGCCGTGGTCAGGGTGGGGAAGGAGGTCCGGGGTCCACCTTCTAGTGGAAGGCGGGAGCTGAGCGCTGGGATTCCCCTCGGAGCTCTGCGGAGGGCCGCTAGGTGGCGCCCAGGAGCAACGCCCCAGCCTGCCCAGAAGCTGCCCTGGCCCAGGACTGGAACAGGGAAAGGGTTAAGGGCAAAGTGGAGAACCCTGTCTGTGCGTCTTTGTGCACCGTGTGTGTGTGTGTGTGTGTGTGCGCGCGCGTTAGAGAGAGAGAAAGAGAGAGACAGAGAGACAGAGACAGAGAGACAGAGAGAGGTGTTTGTGAGAGACAGAGATAAAGAGAGGTGTTTGTGAGAGAGAGGTGTTTGTGAGAGACAGAGAAAGAGAGAGGACAGAGAGCGGTCAGAGAGAGGTGTATATGTGGGAGAAAGATGAAAAGAGAAAGAATGGGTGACAGAAAGAAAGAGAGCAAGAGAGAAAGAGAGAGCGAGAGAGCGGAGAAGAGAAAGAGCCTGAACCCGAGCAAACTGCCACCCTTCCCTTGCCACCCTGCGCTGGGTTTGGGTTTCCCGGCTTCCACTCCAGGGGCCTCCTGGGCACAGGAAGGTGTGTCTTACCAAGGCATTCCAGGATTGGTGGTGGCGTGCTTGTGTGCCTGCCGGTCCCGGACCTGGAGTGCGGCAGCGTCTGCTTGTGTCCTCTCCCCCAGAACGCCCTGGGTGGCACCCAGAGCACGGCCTTTGTCTCCCGGGGCCCCAGCATCCCCGAGGCCCTGGTGCCTTCGGACTCTGTCACTCCTCCCCTCCCCACCTCAACACCCCTCCCCGACCTCTCCCGCCTCATGTGCCCCCACCCCACCCCGCCCAGCCATCCTCACTGGGTCTGGGATGTTTCTGTCGGGAGGGAGGCTCCCTGCACCCAAAGGCATGTCGCCAGGCATCCCCTAGACCTGCCGCCCCGGGGAGGCCTGCAGCAGCTGGAGTAGAGCCTGGCATTCACCCTTGCTGAGGGGCAGCTCTGGGGCTGCCTGAGGGCCCGCCTCACAGCCTTCGAGAGGGCCAAGGACCTGGGCCATGTCGAGAAACTCCGGGCTGGACAGCAGCTCGTCCAGCAGGCTGGGAGCCTCCGCCGGGGCCCGGCCGCCACGGGCCCTGGTGGCTGAGAGCTCGGCTGGCTGGCTGCCGGCTGCGGCTGCCCCTGGAAGGCCTGGGCCGGGGCGGGTGAGGCGTTCGCCTGTGGCGCGTGTGCCCAGCACCACATCTGGCTGGGGCCTGGGCTGGCCCCCTTGCCAGGGACCCAGAGCCGGCCCGGGTTGCTGGCAGGTCTCGGGTGCGGGCCCAGCGGGGTCTCCAGAGGGTGGCACCAGGAAGAGGGGGCCCGCGTTCCCCCTGGGCATCCCGCACCTTCCTTGGTGTGGGGGCCACCGCGGTGTCTGCGTGGGGGAGAGCCCCACCGCTCCAGTGGGCTGTGGCACCCCAGGGCCCGGGAGGCTCAGAGGGGGAGTCATGGGCTGCCACCTTGGCACGGCCTGGCTGGGTGAGAGGCACCTGGGCACGGGTGCCAGGCTCCCGCAGTCAACAGGGGGCCCGCCGGTGCTGGGGGACCCGCGGGGTGCAGGAGGGGCTGGCAGCAACACCCCTCTGTGGCTGCAGGGGCCGCAGCCGGGAACGAGAGCAGCCCCAGAGCCTCGTTCAGGGCAAGGCAAGGCTGCGCAGGAGCTCAGGCTCTGCTGCTGCGGGCGGGCGGTGGGCTCTGAGGTACTGGAGGCCCAGGTGCTTTCCGACTCTGTCGCCCTTCCCCTCCCCACTGCAACACCCCTGCCCCCATCTCTTCCACCACTGACCCCCCCCCCCCCCCCCCGCCATCCTCACTGGGCCTGGAACATTTCTGTCAGGAGGGAGATTTCCTGCGCCCAAATGCAAGTCTCCCAGCATCTCCTAGACCTGCCGCCCCTGGGTGGCCTGTAGCAGCTCAAGGAAAGCCTTGTATTCGTCCTCACTGAGGGAAGGCTCTTGGGCTGCCTTTGGGTCTGCCTCCCAACCTTCCAGATAGCCAAGGGCTTGGGCCATGTCAAGAAACTCTGGCTCCGCTCTTGGCCGCTGATTGGCGCCAAGAGGCAACGCCCCAGCCTGCCCAGAAATTGCCCAGTCCCAGGACTGAGGCAGGAAAAGTGTTGAGGGCAATGTGGAGATCCCTGTTTGTGCATCTTTGTGTGTGTGCTTGTGTGTGTTTGTGTGTGTGTGAGACAGATTGAGACAAACAGAGGTGTTTGTGAGAGACAGAGGACAGAAAAAGAAAGAGAGAGAGAAAGAAGAAAGTGAAGACACAGAAAACCTAAACAGACAAAAATAACCAAGATGGAGTTAGAATCAGTAATAAACAACATCCAAACAGAGAAAGCTGCACCTTCACTGCTGAATTCTCCCAGACATTTAAAGAACTATTTCCAAATCTTCTCGATCTATTCAACATAATTTAAAAGAAGAAATTCTCCCAAACTCCTTCTTTGAAGTCTGCATCTATTTAATACTAAATGCAGTCTGCATCTATTGAATACCAAATCCTGGAAAAGATGAAACAGGGAAAGAGAACTATAGACCAATATCCCTGAAAACACAAACGCAAAAATTCTGAACAAAATATTAACCAATAGAGGGGCTGGTGCAGTGGCACAGTAGGTTAATCCTCTGACCTGACCGCAGTGCTAGCATTCTGTATGGGCCCCAGTTCTAATCCCAGCTGCTCCTCTTCCATTCCAGATATCTGCTGTGGCCTGGGAAAGCAATAGAAGATGGCCTAAGTGCTTGGGCCTGTGCACCCGATGGGAGACTGGGAAGAAGCACCTGGCTTGGATGCTGGGTTCAGATCAACACAGCTCTGGCTATTGTGGCCATTTGGGGAGTGAACCAATGGAAGGAAGACCTTTATCTCTGTCTCTCCCTCTCACTGTTTGTAACTCTACCTCTCAAATAAATAAATAAAAACATAAAAAGATTTAGAGCTGTTGAATTTTAAAAAAATATATTAACCAATCGAATCTAACAACACAACAGAAAAATCATTCACCCTAACTGAGTGGGATTTACCGCTAGATTCAGAGATGGTTTAACATTCACAAATCAATGTGATGCATAACATTAAAAGATAGAAGCACAAAAACCATATGATTATCTCAATAGATTCAGAGAAAACAGTCGAAAAATTCAACACTTTCTTGATAAAAATTTTAAGCAAATTGTAAACAGAAGGAACATTTCTCAACACAATCAAGGCTATTTATCACCGTCCCATGGCCAGTGTCCTATTGAATGGGGGAAAGTTAGAAGCATTCCCACTGAAATCTGGAACCAGCCAAGGATACCCATTCTCACCACTGCTATTTAATATATTTAATATAGTTCTAGAGGTTTTAGCCACAATCATTAGGCAAGAAAAAAATGAAAGGGATACAAATCAGAAAGGAGGAAGTGAAATTATCCCTATTTGAAGATGGCATGATCTGATATATAGGGGATCCAAAAGACTCTACTAAGAGACTATTGGAACTCATAGAAGAGTTTGGTAAAGTAGCAGGATATAAAATAACACACAGCAATCAACAGCCTTAGTATACATAGACACTGAGAAAGAACTTCTAAGATGAATCTCATTCACAATAGCAACAAAAATTCAAGATACCTTGAAATAAATTTACCCAACGGTGTCAAAGATCTCTATGATAAAAATTGCACATTAAATAAAGAACTAGAAGAAGAAACAAAAAATGAAAAAAATCTTCCATGTCCATGAACTGGAAGAATCAATATCATCAAACTGTCCATACTACTGAAAGCAAATTAGACTTTCAGAACGATGCCAATCAAAATATCATGGGCATTCTTCTAATATATAGAAAAATGATGCTGAAATCTATATAGAAACACAGGAGACCCTGAATAGCTATAACAAAAAAAGCTGCAGCATCACAATACCAGATTTCAAGATATACTACAGGGCAGCTAAAATCAAAACAGCCTGGTACTGGTACCAAAACAGTGGAACAGAATATAAATGTGAGAAATCAACCCATGCATCTTATTTTTAACAAAGGTGCTAAAATCAATCCCTGGAACAAGGACTGTCTCTTCAACAAATGGTGTTGATTTCCATGTGCAGAAGTATGACCCAAGACCTACATCTTACGTCTTTCACTAAGATCCACTCAAAATGGACTAAAGACTGAAATCTATGACCTGACACCATCAAACTATTAGATAACATTGGGGAAACTCTACAAGACATCAGCACATAAAAAGAGTTTTTAGAAAAGGCCCCAGAGGTACAGACAATCAAAGCAAAAACTGACAAATGAGATTACATCAAATCAAGAAGCTTCTGTACTGTGAAAGAAACAATCAGCAAAGTGAAGAGGCAGCTGTTTAATTGGAGAAACTATTTGCAACTATACCTCTGATAAAAAATTAATAATAACCAGAATATATAAAGAGACAAACTCAACAACAACAAAACAAACAGTCCAGTTAAAAAATAGGCAAAGGACTTAAGCAGATATTTTTCAAAAGAGGAAATCCAAGCAGCCAACAGACACATGAGAAAGTACTCTGGATCACTATCTCTCAGAAAAATACTAATCAAAATACAATCAGGTTTCACCTCACCCTGGCTTAGAATGGCTTTCACACAGAAATCAACAAGTAAAAATTGCTGGAGAGGATGTGGAAGAAAAGGTACTCTAATCCACTGTTGATGGGAATGTAAATTGGTAAAGCCACTATGGAAGACAGTATGGAGATGCCTCAGAAATCTGAATATAGACTTACCATATGACACAGCCATCTCACTCCTGCAAATCTAACAAATGGAAATGAAAACAGCATATGAAAGTCCTATCTGTACCTCTATGATTATCTTTGCTCAATTCACAAGAGCAAAGAAATCAAATCAAACCAAATGCCCAAAAACTGAAGCCTGGATAAAGAAATTATGTCCTCTCAACAAGAAAAAGCTCAGGACCAAATGGCTTCACTGCTGAATTCTACCAAACATTTAAAAAACTAACTTCAATTCTTCCCAAGCTATTTAAAACAAATTCCTTCTATGAAGCCAGCATCACCTTAATTCCTAAATCTGGAAAAGATGCAACAAAGAAAACTGTAGACCTACTTCCCTGATGTACAAAGATGCAAAAACCCTCAGCAAAATCCTGGCCAATTGAATTCAACAACACATCAGAAAGATCATTCACGCAGACCACGTGAGATTTATCCCTGGTATGCAGGGATGGTTCAACATCCACAAATGAATCAATGTGATACATCAGATTAACAAAAAAAAATATGATTATCTCAATAGTTGCAGAAAAAGCATTTGATAAAATACAACACCTTTTCATGATGAAAACTCTAAGCAAATTTAGTCTAGAAGGAACATTCCTCAACATAATTAAGGCAAGTTATGACAAACCCATAGCCAGCATACTATTGAATGGGGAAAAACTGGAAGTATTCCCACTGAGATCTGGAACCAGATGAGGATGCTTACTCTCTGCAATGCTATTCAGTATAGTCCTGGAAGTTTTAGCCAGAAACATCAGGCAAGAAAAAGAAATCAAAGGGATTCAGGTCAGTAATGATGAAGTCAAACTATCTTTATTTGCAGGTAATATGTTTATATATATATATATATATATATATATATATATATATATGAACCAAAAGATTCCTCTAAGAGACTACTGAAACTCAAAAAAAGAGTTTGGTAAAATAGCAGGATATAAAATCAACACACAGAAAAACAACAACTTTTGTATATACAGACAATGCCAGAAGTTCTTAGAAAGAACTTCTAAGATCAATACCATTCATAATAGCAACAAAAAATTAAATATCTTAGAATAAGTTTAACCAAGGAGGTCAAAGATCTCTATGATGAGAATTACAAAACTCTAAAGAAAGAAATAGAAGACATAAAAAAGGGAAAAAATATTCCATGTTCATGGATTGGAAGAATCAATATCATCAACATGTTCACTCTTCTGAAAATAATTTACAGATTAAATGCAATATCAATCAACAGACCAAAGATATTCTTCTAAGATATAGAAAAAATGATGCTGAACTTAATTTGGAAACACAGGAGAACTCAGGTAAAGTAATGATATAAAAGAAAAGTAAAGCCAAGGCAATTCCCAACTTGACTCTCACTGGGATTAAACATGACAATAGGTCTGATCTGATTTCATCATCATTTAAAAAATCATCTATTATTTTTCACTTTATGTTTCTGTGTGGGAGCAAACTGTTGAAATCTTTACTTAATGTATGCTAAACTGATCTTCTGTAGGTAAAGATAATCGAAAATGAATCTTGATGTGAATGGAAGGGGAGAGGGAGTGGGAGAGGGGAGGGTTGTGGGTGGGAGGGACGTTATGGGGGGAAGGCATGGTAATCCATATTCTGTACTTTGGAAATTTATATTCATTAAATAAAAGTTAAAAAAATGATATATTACAAGGCATTTATAATCAAAACAGCCTGGTACTGGTACAAAAACAGATTGATAGACCAATGGAACAGAACAGAAATGCCAGAAATCAATCCAACCATCCACAACCAACTTATATTCAACTAAGGAGCTAAAACCATTTGCTGGAACAAGGATAGTCTCCTCAACAAATGGTGCTGGGAAAACTGGATTTCCACATGCAGAGAAATGAAGCAAGACCCCTACTTTATGCCTTAAACAAAAATCCATTCAAAATGGATTGAAGACCTAAATCTGACTTAATTCCCTCAAATTGCTAGAGAGCATTGGGGAAATCCTGCAAGACATTGGCCTAAACACAGAGTTGCTGGAAAAGACCCCAGAGGAACAGGCAATAAAAACCAAGATTAACAAATGGGATTGCATCAAATTGAGAAGCTTTTGTACAACAAAAGAAACAGGAAAGTAAAGAGGCAACCAACAGAATGGGAGAAATTATTTACAAACCATGCAACTGATAAAGGATTAATAACTAGAATATATAAAGCAATAAAAAAACTTAACCTAGTTAAGAGATGGGCCAAGGATTTAAGCAGACATTTTTCAAAACAG
Source organism: Oryctolagus cuniculus (assembly GCF_964237555.1). NCBI lineage: Eukaryota > Metazoa > Chordata > Mammalia > Lagomorpha > Leporidae > Oryctolagus > Oryctolagus cuniculus. Next base: position 142,011,546 of record NC_091439.1, read on the forward strand.
GAAATACACATGGTCTGCAGACACATAAAAAAATGCTCAGGATCACTAGCCATCAGGGAGATGCAAATCAAAACCACAATGAGGTTTCACCTCACCTCAATTAGAATGGCTTTCATACAGAAATCAACAAACACAAAATGATGGTGAGAATGTGGAGGAAATGGTACCCTAACACACGATTGGTGGGAATGCAAACTGGTAAAGCTACTATGGAAGACAGTTTGGAGATACCTCAGAAATCTGAATCTAGTTCTACCATACAACCCAGCTATCCCATAACTTAGAATTTATCCAAAGGAAATGAAATCAGTGAATAAAATAAATATTCATCTGCGTCTCCATGTTTATTGTGGCTCAATTCACAATAGCTAAGACATGGAATCAACCTAAATGCCTATAAACAAAATGGAATATGTACTCTATGGTATCCTACACAGCATTTTTAAAAAAGAAATCCAGTCATTTACAGCTAAATAGATGAATCTGGAAAATATCATACTTAGTGAAATAAGCCAGTCCCAAAGGGACAAACACCATATGTTCTCCCTGATCTGTGACAACTAACAGAGCATCTAAAAGGAAACCTGTGGAATTGAAACTGACACTATGAGAAGCAATTACTTGAATAGCCCTTGTCTTGACTGTTGAAGAACAGTTTATTATTTTATTTATTTATTTTTATTCAGTTTTTCTCTACTTAATACCATTGGTTAAACTCATTACTTAACATGGAATTAATCATAGATGTAGTAAGTCAATTGAAAATAGATTCCAGTTAAAAATAAGAGTGAAGATGAAAGAGGGAGGAGCTGTACAGATTGGCACACATTCCTACAGACTTACCCCTAAGGGTGAAGCTAAAAACTTGCCATGGGATTCCAAATCCCATTTAGCTGGGTGGCACTAATCCCATCTCATGTGATAAAATGATCATATTATGTACAGAATTGATCATATAGATAGTACCATAGTCAAAGGGATCACATAAATAAGACCAAGCACCTGGTTATAACAATAAATAGAATTACAAAGGAGAGAACGATCCAACATGGGAAGCAGTCCACACAGCAGACCCATATAATGACAAATGCCCTAAATAGCACTCTGACCTCAGAATCAGCCCTTAAGGCATTGGGATCTGGCTAAAAAGCTCATGAGAGTATTTCAGGTATGGAAAGCCAAGACACTGTGGCAAAAAATGACCTACCTGAAAGATCTCTGTGAGTGTGACCCAAGTGGAAAGAAGGAGCCATCAAGGAAGGATGTCATTTTCTCTGAAGGGAGGAAAGAGCTTCCACTTTGCATATGGCCTAAAAACTCTTGGAGTTTGTGGACTCAAAAGGCCTCCACAGCCTTGGAAGTTCATGGCAAGAGCCTCAGGTGATCACTGACATCATAAATGAGTGTCAGTTGTTAAATCAACAACAGGAGTCACTGTGCACTTGCTCCCCATGTTGGACCTCTGTCCTAATGAGGTGTACTATGAGAATTAATGTTAAAAATTGTCTTCAAACTGTACTTTATGCTTTGTGTGTGGAGGGGGTGCAAACAGCTGAAATACCTACTTAGTATAGAGTTGATATTCTGTTTATAAAGTGAATTAAAAATTAATCTTAATGGAAAATGGAATGGAAGAGGGAGTAGGAGATGGGATGTGAGTGGGGATGAGAGGCAAGAATGAGGGAAAGATGCACTATATCCCTAAAAGCTGTATATATGAAATGTGTATTTATTAAATAAAAATAGTAAAAAAATAAAGAAATAAAATGAAATTGTGGATAGGTACAGCGTGGAATACTACAGAGCAGTAAAAAATGAAATTTCTTCATTTGCAACAAGATGGATGAAACTGTAAAATATTATCTTTAGTGAAATAAGCCAGTTCCAAAGGAACAATTTCTATATTTTCTCCTTGACCTGTGATAACTGATGGAGCAACTGAAATGCAACCTGTAGAAGTAAAATTGACACTTTGAGAAGTGATGGCTTTGAACAGCCTTTTATTGACCGTTAAGAAGAGTTTTTAGAATTTTTTGTTTTTCTTTTCTTTTCCTTTACCTTATTTTATTTATCTTTTTTCCTTCATTCTAACCTTGAACTCTTTACTTAACATATAGTTAACCACATGTATGTAAGGTTAATTGAAAATAGATCTTAGTCAAAAATATGAATGAGAATAAGAATAGGAAGAGTAAGGGGGTGGAAGTGTGAGTGGGAGGGTGGGCATGGTGGGAAGAATTAGCATGATCTTAAAGTTGTAATTGTGAAATGTATAAAGTCCATAACTATAAAGCAGCATAGTTTTGGATACATTTCTATGGACTTACTTCAAGGGTATAGTTTATAAAATTGTCATGGGACTCTAAGTCCCCCTAAGATAGGAGGTAAAAATAACAGCTTAAGTATTATAGAGATCATATGGATAGGATTAAATGTTAAGTTGTCCATACAGATAGGATCAAATGCTAAAGTGATCATATAAATAGGACTTAGTGTTTGATAATAATAACAGACAGAACTAAAAAGGACTAGTGAATACACCAACATAGGAAGTAGTCCATGCAGCAGACTCATAGAATGACAATCACCTTAAGTAGCACTCTGACCTCTGAATCATAGTTTGGAAACATGGAGAGTACATGAAATTGCCAGATAAATCAGGGCATAGGAAAATCTTCCATTCTTTAGTGAATACCTTAGATTGGAAAACAGCATCATCTCAGATTCCTTCACAATAATTAAAAAGAAAATAAACTCACAAGAATGTTGAGTAAAAGCTAGAAAAATACAACAGTAAACATAGATGAAATGCTTATAATAGCATGCTACAGAAAAATGATAAAAATGTTTTAAAAATATCAGCAAAATTAATAAAGCACTAGTATGATTAAAAACATGAAAAGTAAAACTAATAAATTTACAAATTAAAACAATCTATTTTTGGGGCCAGCTCCATGGCTCATTTGGTTAATCCTCCACCTGAGGTGCCGGCATCCCATATGAGCACTGGGTTCTAGTTCTGGTTGCTCCTCTTCCAGACTAGCTCTCTGGTCCAGGAAGGCAGTGGAGGATGGCCCAAGTTCTTGGGCCCCTGCACCCACATGGGAAACCAGGAGGAAGCACCTGGCTCCTGGCTTCAGATCCGGGTAGCTCCAGCCATTGTGGCCATTTGAAGGGTGAAACAATTGAGGAAGACCTTTCCTTTCTCTCTCTCTCTCTCTCTCTCTGTCTAACTCTGTCAAATTAAAAAATATTTTAAACAATTTATAGAGCTTAACAAGATGCCAAGAAAATTCTCTAAAATACTTAGAAATAAAAAAATATTACTACAGAAAGAAAAACTGTCATATTCTTAAAATCATTTTAAAAATCACAAACATATCAGCTAGTATTTGCAGACACTAGTCTTGTTTATGTGCTCCCTTTGGCTCTTAGTCCTATCATTATGATCAATTGTGAACAGAAATTGATCACTGGGACTAGTGAGATGGCATTGGTACATGCCACCTTGATGGGATTGAATTCGAATCCCCTGGTATGTGTCTAACTCTACCGTTTGAGGTAAGTCAGCTTGAGCATGTCCCGAATTGCACATCCCTTCCCTCTCTTACTCCCACTCTTATATTTAACAGCAATCATTTTTCAGTTAAGTTTCAACACTTGAGAATAACTGTGTATTGATTACAGTATTCAACCAAAAGTATTAAGTAGAAAAAATAAACAAAAAAACTACTAAGAGGGATAATGTATTAAGTTGTTCATCAACAGTCAGGGCAAGGGCTGATCAAGTCACCATTTCTCATAGTGTTCATTTCACTTTAACAGGTTTCTTTCTTGGTGCTCAGTTAGTTGTCATGGATCAGGGAGAACATATGGTATGTGTCCCTTTGGGACTGGCTTATTTCATTCAGCATAATGCTTTCCAGATTCCTAACAGGGATCACTTTTCAGTTAAAATTTAAACACCTAAGAATAATTGTGTGTTAATTACAGAGTTCAACCAATAGTACTAGAACAAAAAAAAATACTAAAATGGATAAAGTATTACATTGTACATCAACCGTCAGGACAAGAGCTGATCAGGTCACTGTTTCTCATAGTGTCAATTTCACTTCAACAAGTTTCCCTTTTGGTGTTCAGTTAGTTGTCGCTGATCAAGGAGAACATATGATATTTGTCCCTTTGGGACTGGCTTAATTCACTCAGCATGATGTTTTCCAAATTCCTCCATCTTGTTGCAAACAACCGGATTTTGTTGTTTTTGACTGCTGAATAAAAAAGGGAGAGAACGATCCAACATGTGAAGTGAGATACACAGCAGACCCATAGAATGGCAGATGTCCTAAACAGCACTCTGGCCTCAGAATCAGCCCTTAAGGCACACGGATCTGGCTGAAAAGCCCATGAGAGTATTACAGGCATGGAAAGCCAAAACACTCTTGGGAAAAAAAAACCCTACATGAAAGATCTCCGCCAGTGTGATCCCAGTGGAAAGAACAGGTCATCAAAGAAGGAGATACCTTTCTCTGAAGGGAGGAGAGAACTTCCACTTTGACTATGACATTGTCTAAATATGATCAGAGTTGGTGAACTCAAAAGGCTTCCATAGCCTTGGAAACTCATGACAAGAGCCTAGGGTGATTACTGAGGCAATAAACAAGAGTGGCAATTTGTTAAGTCAACAACAGGAGTCATTGTGTACTTACTCCTTATGTAGGATCTCTGTCCTTAATGTGCTGTACATTATGATTTAATGCTATAACTAGTACTCAAACAGTATTTTTCACTTTGTGTTTCTATGTGGGTGCAAACTGTTGAAATCTTTACTTAACGTATGCTAAATTGATCTTCTGTATATAAAGATAATTGAAAATGAATCTTGATGTGAATGGAAGGGAGGAGGGAGTGGGAAAGGGGAGGGTTGCGGGTGAGAGGGAAGTTATGGGGGGGAAGCCATTGTAATCCATAAGCTGTACTTTGGAAATTTATATTCATTAAATAAAAGTTAAAAACAAATAAATGAAAATCACAAACATAGGGGCTGGCACTGTGATGTAGAAGACTAAGCTTCTATCTGCATGCCAGCATCCCATATGGGCACCAGTTTGTCATGTCTGCTCCTCTTCTGATCCAGCTCTCAGCTTATTGCCTGAGAAAGCAATAAAAGATGCCCAATTGCACCCATGTGAGAGACCCTGAAGATCCTGGTTCCTGGCTTTGGATGGACCCAGTTCTGGCCATTGTGGCCATTTGTGGAGTGAGCCAGGGGTTGGAAGATATCTCTATATGTGTCTTTCTCTCTGTAACTCTACCTCTCAAATAGATAAAACATTTGTAAAAAATACAAAATAGGAAAGATGCTATATAAACTAAGTAAGTTGACTTATTTTTGAAAGTCAAACCAACAAATCAACAACAAAGAGCACCACAAGTAAAATTTCAGGTCCAGACTTATTGGGACACTCTACATTTTTAAGAAAGAAAAATCATGCAAATTTCCCATAGTCACCCAGAGTGGAAATAACTGAAAAGCATTTTAAATTTTTTTGGAAAGCAAGATTACATCAACTTGTAATTGGATCAGGACATGAAATTAAAAAGCATCTCTTTCACAGAAATTAAGTATTGTAAGTAAAATATTATTATATAAATTACACTATACATGGAAACACGATAGATCAATAATAAGTGAGATAAAAATGCATGAATAATTAGCATTCCCAAATAAATCATGGAAACCATTCATGTATGAAATGCAGGTAAATATTACAAGAAAGCCATGTGTTCATTTAAATATTTAAAGAAATATTACATTAAAAATAATGAATTCCTTAATCCAATCAAATTTATCTAAAATGAACTTGCAAAAATTGATACAGGATCAATGAATACCTTTTCCTCTGAGTGGAGTCAGACAAGGTTTCTCTCATCACTAACTCCCTTCAGCATAGCACTGAAGGTGTAGTCGTGGACACAAACAAAAAGGAAATGCAAAATATAAGGCTCTATCTTTGAGCAACCACATGTGTATCACATCATTATACACAAAGATAACCTGAAAATATCCAAAATACAACAATTAAGAAAAATTGCTGGATCCAAGATCAATAAATAAAACTAACAGGATTACTATATACCACCAAGAAAGCAATGGAAACCATATTAAAGAACAAAACACAAATTAGGAAAAAATATCTAAAAGAAAATGAACCAAAAGATTAATTTATGTAATGTCTTTCAACATTCTTAAAAACAATATTTTGGGGGGCAGGCACTGTGGTGCAGTGGGTTAAAACTTTGGCCTGAGGCGCCAGCATCCACAGGGGTACTGGTTCTGGTTCAGCTGTTCCTTTTCCCATCCAGCTCTCTGCTATGGCCTAGGAAAGCAGTAGAAGATGGCCCAAGTTCTTGGGCCCCTGAAACCATGTGGAAGACCCAGAGGAAGCTCCTGTCTCCTGGCTTTGGATCAGTGCAGCTTCGGCCATTACAGCCATCTGGAAAGTGAACCAGCAGATACAAGACCTCTCTCTCTGTCTCTACCTCTCTCTGTAACTCTGTCTTTCAAATAAATAAAATAAATCTTAAAAAATTAATATTTTTAAAAAGACCTGACAGATAGGGCTGGCGCCCTGGCTCAGTGGGTTAATCCTCCACCTGTGGCTCTGGCATCCCATATGGGCACCGGTTCTAGTCCCAGCTGCTCCACTTCCTATCCAGCTCTCTGATATGGCTTGGGAAAGCAGTAGAGGATGGCCCAGGCCCTTGGGTCCCTGAAACCATGTGGGAGACCCAGAAGAAGCTCCTGGCCCCTGACTTCAGATCAGCACAGCTCTGGCCATTGTGGCCATTTGGGGAGTGAACCAGCAGATGGAAGACCTTTCTCCCTGTCTCTCCCTCTCACTATCTGTAACTCTACCTCTCAAATAAATAAATAAAATCTTAAAAAAAAGAAGACCTGACAGAAAAATGAGTGGAGAATGAAGAAAGTCGAGAAGCCAAAGAACAACCGGTAACTAGCCAACCTGCAGCAGTTAACAAAAGCTCCACATCACAATTTCCTAGCAGGAACATGGACACAGGAGGTAAGGAAGAATCCCAAGAGGTGGGAGCACTTTGAATGTGATGGCACCCCAGGCTTAATGGGTGAAGGGGAAGGAAGCAGTTTCAGATCTGAACTCAAACCCCTCCACTCACTCCTGCTTCACAGAGCACAATCATAAGTGGTCTGCCTATTTATATGAAGAGTCTTGATTGGCTCCACCTATTGTGACATCATGCATAATCAGCAGCTGTGCAAAGTGCCCAATCAAGAAGTGCCCTTGTCACAGCACTATGTAATCTCATGGGATTATCATATTGAGAGCTACCATATTTGCATATTGATTTGGCTGTGTGTAAGTGGCTCAAACTGCTTCCTGTGACCTTCCCTCAGCAGAGGAGCTGGCAAGCAGGTTGCTAGGACACCTAGAAAGTGAGAAATGGTAAGTGTATGTTCCTGGGCATCAGGTAAGGGGAGTGTATAACATGTTGGAATTTTCTGGAATTGATTTTAGTGAGATCCAGGATTCACAATGATTAGCTCTGGAATCTGTGAACCCAAGTTCCCTATGGGAAAGCTCCTGCCTTAATGTCATTGGCCTACAGGGTGTGGACTGGGCCAACACTCAGGATCCCAGAAATCCCATCACATTGCTGCAAGCAGCAACTTCAAACCAGTCAGGGAACTCTAGCTGGGAAACTGTGCTCTCAGCTCTCATCTCCCTCATTGTGCAGTGAGGATGGCAAAGTCATTAAGGAGAAGGAAGGTTGTGGCCTATGGGATCCTCAGTTGCTCCTTTCTCCGTAGTGGCTAACTAAATTATCTGAGTTTTCTATTTCAGCTCCTCCCAATTTAGCTCTTTCTAGGGGTCTGAGCCCATTTTTTCCACATAATACAATGCCACAAATTGGGTATTTGGGATAGAAAATAAATTCATTTTGGCTATAAATTGTGATCCAAAGCTCAGAGGAAGTATGTTCTATCTGACACAATCCTGAAGCTGTGCAAGACATACCACAGCCTCAGAAAGACAGTTCAGGACAAGCTTTACGTCAGATGCCCTGAAGAGAACCCATTAATGGATGCTCCCATCCACTCTTGAGGAAAAAATCCTACTTGTTCTCTAAAGGTTCCACTTGATCTCACCTTTTAATATCTGATAATGGGGATTCAATTTTTTTACAAGGGATTCTGTTCAGATAAAGCAGATGTCTCCCCTGAGCTGGTTCCCTTTCATATCCTTTATGGAATCTTGCTGATATTTGATTGCTTTTTAGCCTATCAATTTAATTTAGGAATTAGTTCAATTAGTTCCATAATGTTTTATATTTTTTGGATGAAAATTGAGTTGTTTCAATGATAATGTTTGGCCTAAATATGAATTAGAGGCTCAAAATAGCCAGAATTCAGCACTTTAGATTTCCAAATTCTCTGTGACCTTAATAATTTTACGCAGAGAAGAGGAAAATGGTCAGAGGTCTCTTATGTTCAAGCTTTCTTCCTCCTTTTGGGTCAATTTTTCTCATTGCATTTTCTCATAGAGGAGGAAGGCTAGAACCCTTCCTTTAAACTTTCTACCTCCCCAACCCACCTTTCTCTCTCTCCACCTGAGAAGCAAGCACCTCAGTTGTATGCCCTTTAGGTCACTACACCTTAATTTCTTTCTCCCCCATCCTCCTCTTCCACCCCAATGGCAACAGCAGGCATAGTTGCCACCATTCTACTCTCTTCTTCCCCAAATTATCTTTATCCAGTTCTCCCCAAGGAAGAAAAACTCATTGTAAGCCTTCTGCCCTGTCACCATCCCCACCTTTATCTCATCCACTCTGTGACCCTGATCCTGCAGGTGATCCCCTACCCTATCCCCCATCCCAAGGAATTCTGAAGCCTCAACTTCCAGACTCCTCTCTGACTAATCCACCTAATCCTCCATCATATCCCACTCCACACTCCCACTACTCTATCCTCTCCCACCCTGCCTCCTTCCACTACCCTATCCTCTCCAACTTCACCTTCTGCCCCCATCCTATCTCCTCCTCACTTGTACTCCCAAACTATGCAACCCAAACTCCTCCTCCCTTTTTTCCTAATTGAACTTAGTCAGATTGAAGAATGTCTAGGCTCATTCTCAGAGCATCTCTTTAAATATAGAAAGGGATTTCTCCACCTGACTCAGTCCTATAGCTTCACTTGGAATGATCTGTATTTAATTCTATCCTCTACCCTAATTCCAGATGAATTTGAATGTATCTGACATCCCCTGCCAGACAGATACCTAGAGGCAGCTAGAGCTGTCCCCAGAGCCAACCCTAACCCGGATTGGACTTACCAACCCAGGGACTCAGGGCTACAGGTCTGAGACCACATGACCTCATGCCTACTGGTGGCTATGAATAAGAACAGCCATAAGCAGGTTAATTATAAGAAGATACAAGAAGTTACTCAGGAATCCAATGATAATTCTGCTCTATTTATGTCCTGCCTTACAAAGGCAATGATAAAGTATACTAACACCAATCCCAATTCCCCAGAAGGACAGCTATTTTTAGATTTCCATTTTATGTCTCAGTCAACTCCACATATCTGTCACAAACTCTACAAATTACAATACGGTCCACAAACCCCTCAGAGGGACCTCATAGATGTGGATTTTTATGTTTTTCACATTATATTTCATGGATTAAGTATTCAGAAGGAAATAGAAAACTAGTTTCAGATGCTTGCCTCTATAATCCATCAACACCCCAATTGTCAGCTAAGTCCCACCCCTCAGGTCCCTGTTATCAATGTTGCAATGCTGGGCACTGGGCAAAGGCCTGCTCCAACTTGAAGACTACCTTAGTTAAAGGATCTATCCCTCTTGGGGCCTGTATTAAGTGTGGCAATATTGGACATTGGGCCAGGAGCTGCCCTAACCCAAGGCCTTCCCCTGTTTCATGTTTCAAGTGCAGACAATGAGGTCACTGGAAGATATACTGTCCCCAGGGAGGCAGACTTCCCATTTCTGGAACACCCCTCTGCTCAAACCCCTCTGGCACAGGACAACTCATCTCAAACTTTACAGAATGAGGAGGCCCAGATTCTACAGCCTCCATCACAAATGAGTCCAGGGACTCAAGAGTAATAAGGGACAGTGTCCAGCAAGTGAGTTTCTTTCTTGGTGAAAACTGGGGCTAATTTACTTTTTAAATAAATATTTTGGTCCACTCCTTCCTTCCTCAATCTCTGTTGTTGGCAAGAAAGTCTTAACTGAAATGCCTAATAAGACCCCTCCCTTATATTGCTCCTTCTGAGATGTTACTCTCCTGCATTCCTTTTTCATCCTTCCTAACTGCCTCACCCTCCTTTTAAGCAGGTTCCTTCTCCAATGCTTGGGGTCATCAATCTCCATTTCCACCAGGGATAAAACACAAGCTTTTATATTTCACATATGGACCTTCCTTTCCCCATCTCTCCACCCCAGATTCCCTCCCTTCCCTTGGTTAATCCTGTAGTGTATGATATCTCCCACCCAGTAATTGCCACTCGCCATACCCCCATTCACATCTTTCTACAAGACCCTACAAAAACTATTGTTGCCCAATATTCTTTAAGCCCAGAAGGCCATAGAGGTCTAAAGCCTGTCATAGATCACCTCGTCCAAGCTTACATACTCATTCCCACCCACTCCCCCATAACACACCTATACTTTGAGTTAAAAAACAAGATGGTTCTTATCACTTATTACAGGACCTCTGATGTATTAATTCTGCTGTCCATCCCATATATATTTCTCTGTAGCCCCTTCCAAGACGTGTCTCCAATACACTAGTCTTTTAAACTTTCTAGCTGAGAAAGGTTATAGGGTATCTCTGAAGAAGGTTCTTCTATAAGCACCCACCTTGAACCTTCTCAATCCTCTTAAATAGTTCCTCCTCTATATTCATAGTTCTAAGGGGCAAGAACTTCATCTCCTGGCCCAAAAGGCTGAAGACTATTATACCTGAGGTCCAGTTCTCCAAACAATTAGATGGGGTTTACCAAGGCTAGTCCCAATGCCTAAGTGTCCTGGCCACAGCAGCCCTTCTCATATTTGAAGCCCAGAAGCTGACCCTTTATCAACTCTTCTAAACCTGCTCTTCTCATGGGTTGCAAGACCTCCTCAGCTACTGGGCTTTTCAATCTGTATCACCATCTCAGATCCAATTTCTTCACTCTACCCTTCTCCAGCCCACTGTTACCTTTCATGGCTGCTATTCTCTCAACACATCTACTCTCCTCCCCACCACTGTCTCTGACCCCCTAGAACCCCATTCCTATTCTGACTTCCTTGATTTTTTTTCCCTGACTACATTTCACCACCTCACAAACACTGCTATTCCCAAAGCCCCAGATTTGGTCACTGATGGTAGTGCTTCTAAAACTCCCCCCTTTCCTGTTGGATATGCAATAATTGAGAGGCATTGTGATGATGTCCTCTTCTTCCTTGCATAGGGTCATAGAGGCTGGGCCCCTACCTCAAGGTACTACCTCTGAGCAGGCTGAATTCTTAGCCTTGATTCAAGCCTTCATCTCAGCCAAAGGGAAGACAGTCAATATATACACAAATTCCTCATATGCCTGTAATATCATCCATTCCAATGTCCAGATATGTCAAGATAGGGGCTTTCTTTCATTTTTATTTTTATTTTTATTTTTATTTTTATTTTTTTGATGGGCAGAGGTAGTGAGAGAGAGACAGAGAGAAAGTTTTTCCTTTCCTTTGGTTCACCCCCCAAATGGCTGCCACAGCCAGTGCACTGCACCAATCCAAAGCCAGGAGCCAGGTGCTTCCTTCTGGTCTCCCATGCGGGTGCAGGGCCCAAGAACTTGGGCCATCCTCCACTGCACTCCCAGGCCACAGCAGAGAGCTGGACTGGAAGAGGAGTAACCGGAATAGGATCCAGCATCCCAACTGAGACTAGAACCCAGGGTGCCGGTGCTTCAGGTGGATGACTAGCCCAGTGAGACACAGTGCCAGCCAATATATTTCATATACACAGATCTATGAACAGAGTGATACTTCCCAACTTACCCTCTCTCCTGCCCATACTCCATACCTTCTTCCACCTCCCTCTCTCATTCCCACTCTTAATTTTTATAAAGATCTACTTTCAGTTTACTTAATGATTATAAAGTTAATCCTACAATAATTAAAAGAGTTCAACCAATAGTATGAAGGAAAAAATAACTGTTCCTGAACACAAGGGCTGTAAACAATCATCAAATCTCAAAATGTCCATTTCACACAAATGCATTACATTTTAGGTAGTCTATTAGTTATCTTGGATCAGGGAAAACATGATACCTATCTCTTTGGGACTGACTTATCTCAATATAAGAGATAAGTATAATGGTTTCTAGTTACATCCTTTTTTTTTTTTTTGCAAAAGACAGGATTTCACTTTTACAGCTGAGTGAAATACTCCAAGTGTTTATATACAATAATTTCTTTATCCAGTCTTCAGTTGATAGACATTTGGGTTGATTCAATAGCTTGTTTATTGAGAATTGAGCTGAAGTGAATACAAGAATACAGATAACTAGATAACAGATATCTAGTAGAGAAATTATTCATAAGAATGTACAAGATTGTATAGTTAACATGCTAAGAGATGAAAACAAAAATAGCACACCAAAAATAATTTAAATTCCAGTATGACATGGCTCATATAAAATGCTAATGTCTCTGGAAAAAATAGAATACTTTCAATGTCCATGTCTCAATTTCCAGCAGCCCTGGAAGACAATAAATAATAGGTTAGGAAACACTGATTAAAACATAGTAAGAAGCATTTGTGGATATTCCTTTAAGAAGCATTTGTGGATATTCCTTTTGAACTATAGTCTTTATTTTTTTAACTTTTATTTAATGAATATATATTTCCATTGTACAGCTTATGGATTACAATGGCTCCCCTCCAATGACTTCCCTCCCACCCGCAACCCTCCTCGTTCCCACTCTCTCTCCCCTTCCATTCATATCAAGATTCATTTTCAATTTTCTATATATACAGAAGATCAGTTTAGTATACATTAAGTAAAGATTTAAACAGTTTGCACCCACATAGAAACACAAAGTGAAAAATACTGTTTGAGTACTCGTTATAGCATTAAATCTCAATGTACAGCACATTAAGGACAGAGATCCTACATGAGGAGTAAGTTCACAGTGACTCCTGCTGTTGACTTTACAAATTGACACTCCTGTTTATGGCATCAGTAATCTCCCTATGCTCCAGTCATGAGTTTCCAAGACGATGGAAGCCTTTTCAGTTCACCGACTCTTATCTTATTTAGACAAGGTCATAGTCAAAGTGGAAGTTCTCTCCTCTCTTCAGAGAAAGGTACCTCCTACTTTGAAGACCTGATCTTTCCACTGGGATCTCCCTCACAGAGATCTTTCATTTAGGTGTTTTGTTTGTTTCTTTGTTTGTTTGCCACAGTGTCTCACTTTCCATGCCTGAAATACTCTCATGGGCTTTTCAGCCAGATTGGAATGCCTTTAGGGCTGATTCTGAGGCCAGAGTGCTATTTAGGACATCCACCATTCTGTGAATCTGCTGAGTATATTGCTTCCCATGTTGGATCAACTCCCCTTTATTTATTCTATCGGTTAGTATTAGCAGGTACTAGACTTGTTTATGTGCTCCCTTTGACTCTTAGTCCTTTCATTATGATCAATTGTGAACTGAAATTGATCACTTGGACAGGTGAGATGGCATTGGTACATGCCACCTTGATGGGATTGAATTGGAATCCCCTGTTATGTTTCTAACTCTACCGTTTGAGGTAAGTCAGCTCGAGCATGTCCCGAATTGCACATCTCTTTCCTCTCTTACTCCCACTCTTATATTTAACAGTGATCACTTTTCAGTTAAGTTTCAGCACTTAAGAAGAATTGTGTATTGATTACAGTATTCAACCAAAAGTATTAAGTAGAACAAACAAAAAAATACTAAGAGGGATAACATATCAAGTTGCTCATCAACAGTCAGGGTGAGGGCTGATCAAGTCACCATTTCTCATAGTGTTCATTTCACTTTAACAGGTTTCCTTTTTGGTGCTCAGTTAGTTGTCACCTATCAAGGAGAACAAGTGGTATTTGTCCCTTTGGGATTGGCTTATTTCACTCAGCATAATGCTTTCCAGATTCCTAACAGGGATCACTTTTCAGTTAAAATTTAAACACCTAAGAATAATTGTGTGTTAATTAGAGTTCAACCAATGGTACTAGAACAAAAAAATACTAAAATGGATAAAGTATTACATTGTACATCAACCGTCAGGACAAGAGCTTATCAAGTCCTTGTTTCTCATAGTGTCCATATCACTTCAACAACTTTCCCCTTTGGTGCTCAGTTAATTGTCGCTGATCAGGGAGAGCATATGATATTTGTCCCTTTGGGACTGGCTTAATTCACTCAGCATGTTGTTTTCCAAATTCCTCCATCTTGTTGCAAATTACTGGGTTTTGTTGTTTTTGACTGCTGTATAGTATTCTATAGAGTACATGTCCCATAATTTCTTTATCCAGTCTACTGTTGATGGGCATTTGGGTTGGTTCCAGGTCTTAGCTTTTGTGAATTGAGCTGCAATAAACATTAATGTGCAGACTGCTTGTTTGTTTGCCAATTTCATTTCCTTTTGGTAAATTCCAAGGAGTGGGATGGCTGGGTTGAATGGTAGGGTTATATTCAGGTTGCTGAGGAATCTCCAGACTGACTTCCATAATGGCTTAACCAGTTTGCATTCCCACCAACAGTGGGTTAGTGTCCCTTTTTCCCCACATCCTCTCCAGAATCTATTGTTGGTAGATTTGTGTATGTGAGCCATTCTAACTGGGGTGAGGTGAAACCTCATTGTGGTTTTGATTTGCATTTCCCTGATTGCTAGTGATCTTGAACATTTTTTCATGTGCCTGTTGGTCATTTGGATTTCCTCTTTTGAAAAATGTCTGTTGAGGTCCTTGGCCCATCTCTTAAGTGGGTTGTTTGTTTTGATGTTGTGGAGTTTCTTGATTTCTTTGTAGATTCTGGTTATCAACCCTTTATCAGTTGCATAGTTTGCAAATATATTTTCCCATTCTGTCGGTTGTCTCTTCACTCTCCTGACTGCTTGACAGTACAGAAACTTCTCAATTTGATGCAATCCAAAATGTTAATTTTGGCTTTGATTGCCTGTGCTTCTGGGGTGTTTTCCAAGAAGTCATTGCCGGTACCTATATCTTGCAGGGTTTTTCCAATGCTCTCTAATAATTTGATGGTGTCAGGTCGTAGATTTAAGTCTTTAATCCATGTTGAGTGAATTTGTGTAAGGTGAAAGGTGTCGCTCCCCCTCTTCACGGAGGAATGACACAGGACCCTGCGCTGTTCTTTTGTCTGCTCGGCCCTTTGCTGTGGGTCCTTCCCGAGTTGGCTGCCGTCCCTCCCACCTCTGTGGAAGGGCGGCTCCCCCTACCACTTTCCCTACTTCCGTGGGGGAGCGGCACACCGCCAGCCGGCTCTCTCAGAGGCTGCTCAGATGTTACCCGGATGTTCCTCTTAGATGTTCCTGGTGCATGTTGTCTCTCTCCTCCTATATAGTCCTCTTCCACCAATCCCAACTCTGCTACCCACACACCAAGTACACTGCTCTCCTCCAATCAGGAGCAGGATCAGCTCCTGCAGGTTATTGGTTGAACTGGAGGCAGCAGTGTAGAAGTTGTTTACTCCTCTCCCAGCGCCATATTGTGGAGAGCAGATGCATAGAAAAACTCTTAATTCCAGTAACTTAGTCTAGTCCAAGTTGCTCCCCACAGAAAGGTAGGGGACTTGCTTCATGATTCTGCACGTGGAAATCCAATTTTCCCAGCACCATTTATTGAATAGACTGTCCTTACTCCAGGGATTGGTTTTGGATCCTTGATCAAATATGAGTTGGCTATAGATATTTGGGTTGATTTCTGGTGTTTCAATTCTATTCCATTGGTTATCCATCTGTTTCTGTACCAATATCATGCTGTTTTGATTAAACTGCCCTGTAGTGTGTCCTGAAATCTGGTATTGTGATGCCTCCAGCTTTGTTTTTGTTGTACAAGATTGCTTTAGCTATTCGAGGTCTCCTGTGTCTCCATATAAATTTCAGCATCATTTTTTTCCAGATCTGAGAAGAAGGTCTTCGGTATCTCGATTGGTATTGCATTGAATCTATAAATTGCTTTTGGGAGAATGGACATTTTGATGATGTTGATTCTTCCAATCCATGAGCATGGAAGATTTTTCCATTTCTTTATATCCTCTTCTATTTCTTTCTTTAAGGTTTTGTAATTTTCATCGTAGAGATCTTTAACGTCCTTGGTTAAGTTTATTCCAAGGAGTTTGATTGTTTTTGTAGCTATTGTGAATGGGATTGATCTTAGAAGTTCTTCCTCAGCCATGGCATTTTCTGTGTATACAAAGGCTGTTGATTTTTGTGCATTGATTTTATACCCTGCTACTTTGCCAAAATCTTCTATGGGTTCCAATAATCTCTTTTCTTCTGCAGTCTGTTAATATGGTGTATTACATTGATTGTTTTGCGCACATTGAACCATCCTTGCATACCAGGGATAAATCCCACTTGGTCTGGGTGGATGATCTTTCTGATGTGTTGTTGCATTCTATTGGCCAGAATTTTATTGAGGATTTTTGCATCTATGTTCATCAGGGATATTGGTCTCTAATTCTCTTTCAATGCTGCATCTTTTTCCGGCTTAGGAATCAAGGTGATGCTGGCTTCATAGAAAGAATTTGGGAGGACTCCCTCTTTTTCGATTGTTCTGAATAGTTTGAGAAGAATTGGAGCCAATTCTTCTTTAAATGTCTGGTAGAATTCAGCAGTAAATCCATCTGGTCCTGGGCTTTTCTTTGTTGGGAGGGCCTTTATTACTGTTTCAATTTCTGTCTCAGTTATGGGTCTGTTTAGGTTTTCGATGTCTTCCTGGTTCAATTTAGGTAGGTTGCATGTGTCCAGGAATCTATCCATTTCTGATAGGTTTCCCTGTTTGCTGGCATACAAGTCCTTGTAGTAATTTCTGATGATTCTTTTTATTTCTGTGGTGTCTGTTGTTACATTTCCTTTTTCATCTCTGATTTTATTGATTTGGGTCTTTTCCTTTTTTATTTAGTTGGGCCAATGGGGTGTCAATTTTGTTTATTTTTTCAAAAAACCAGCTCCTCGTTTGGCTGATTTTTTGTAATGTTTTTTTGGATTCAATCCTGTTGATTTCTTCTCTTATTTTAATTATTTCTCTTCTCCTACTAGATTTGGGTCTGGTTTGCTGTAGGTTTTCTAGATCCTTGAGGTGAATTGAAAGCTCATCTATTTGGTGCCTTTCCGATTTCTTGATGTAGGCACCTATTGATATAAACTTTCCTCTTAACACTGCTTTTGCTGCGTCCCATAAGTTTTGGTATGCTGTGCCGTAAACCTCATTTACTTCCAGAAAATTTTGATTTCTCTTTTAATTTCTTCTATGACCCATTGTTCATTCAGGAGCATGTTGTTCAATCTCCATGTGTTTGCGTATGCTCTAGGGATTCCTGAGTTGCTAATTTCCAACTTCATTCCTTTATGGTCTGAGAAGCTGCATGGTATGATTCTAATTCTTTTGAATTTGCTGAGACTTGCTTTATGGCCTAGTTTGTGGTCAATACTAGAGAAGGTTCCATGTACTGCTGAGAAGAATGTAAAATCTTTAGCTGTAGGATTGAAAGTTCTGTATTAAGTTGTCCATTAGCAGTCAGGGCTATGCTGATCAAGTCACCATTTCTCATAGTGTCCATTTCACTTCAGGAGGTTTCCTCTTTGGTGTTCAGTCAGCATAGCCCTGACTGTTAATGAACAACTTAATACATTATCCCTCATAGTATTTTTTTTTGTCTGTTCTACTTAATATGACTGGTTTAATTCTGTAATTATCACACAGTTATTCTTAAGTGTTGAAAATTAACTGAAATGTGATCCCTGTTAAACATAAGAGTGGGAATAAGAGAGGGAAGAGATGTATAATTTGGGGCATGCTCGGGCTGACTTGCCCCAATTGGTAGAGTTGGAAACATACCAGGGGATTCCAATTCAATCCCATCAAGGTGGCATGTGCCAATGCCATCTCACTATTCCAAGTGATCAATTTCAGTTCACAATTGATCATAATGAAAGGACTAAGAGTCAAAGGGAGCACATAAACAAGTCTAGTATCTGCTAACACCAACCGATAGAATAAATAAAGGGGAGAGTGATCCAACATTGGAAGTGAGATACTCAGCAGACTCATAGAATGGCGGATGTCCTAAATAGCACCCTGGCCTCAGAATCAGCCCTAAAGGCACTCGGATCTGGCTGAAAAGCCCATGAGAGTATTTCAGGCATGGAAAGCCAAGACACTCTGGCAAAAAGATCTCTGTGAGTGAGATCCCAGTGGAAAGAACAGGTCTTCAAAGAGGGAGGTGCCTTTCTCTGAAGGGAGGAGAGAACCTCCACTTTGACTATGACCGTGTCTAAACAAGATAAGAGTCGGAGAACTCAAGGGGCTTCCATAGCCTTGGAAACTCATAACTGGTGCATAGGGAGATTACTGATGCCATAAACAGGAGTGTCAATTGGTAAAGTCAACAACAGGAGTCACTGTGCACTTACTCCTCATGTAGGATCTCTGTCCTTAACGTGCTGTACACTGAGGCTTAATGCTATAACGAGTACTCAAACAGTATATTTCACTTTGTGTTTCTATGGGGGTGCAAACGACTGAAATCTTTACTTAATGTATACTAAACTGATCTTCTGTAAAAAAAAAAAAAAGAAAGAAAGAAATTATCAATTCCCAACTTGACTCTCACTGGGATTAAACATGACAATAGGTCTGATCTGATTTCATCATCATTTAAAAAATCATCTATTATTTTTCACTTTATGTTTCTGTGTGGGAGCAAACTGTTGAAATACTTAAGGTATACTAAGCTGATCTTCTGTATATTAAGATAATCGAAAATGAATCTTGATGTGAATGGAAGGGGAGAGGGAGTGGGAAAGGGGAGGGTTGTGGGTGGGAGGGACGGTATGGGGGGGAAGCCATTGTAACACATGAGTCGTACTTTGGAAATTTATATTCATTAAATAAAAGATTAAAAAAAAAAAAGAATAGGGCCCAGAAAAAAATAAAATATTTTGTAGAAAGGGAAAAAAAAAAAAAAAAAAAAGAAAGTTCTGTATATATCTGTTAGATCCATTTGGGCTATAGTGTCGTTTAAATCTACTGTATCCTTGTTGATCTTCTGTCCTGTTGATCTGTCTATTTCTGAGAGTGGAGTATTGAAGTCCCCCAGTACTATTGTATTGGGGTCTAAGTCTCCCTTTAGTTCCCTTAACAAATCTTTTAGATAAACCGGTGCCCTGTAGTTAGGTGCATATACATTGATAATTGTTATATCTTCTTGTTGAATTGATCCCTTAATCATTATATAGTGTCCCTCTTTGTCTCTCTTAACAGTTTTTGTGGTAAAGTTTATTTTGTCCCATATTAAGATGGCTATGCCCGCTCTTTTTTCATTTCTATTGGCATGGTATATCTTTTTCCAGCCTTTCACTTTCAGTCTGTATGCCTCTTTGTTGGAAAGATGTGTTTCTTGTAAGCAGCAAATAGATGGGTTTTGTTCCTTAACCCAATCAGCCAATCTGTGTCTTAACTGGACAGTTCAGGCCATTAACGTTCAATGTGACTTAATGATAAGTGGTAACTTTGCCCTGCCATTTGCCAAAGATAAGTTCTAATATATGCTTTGAATTCTCTGTGATCTTTTGCTGTGAGATTTCCTTCCTTTACCTTCTTTCATATTGATGACCGTGTTTCTGTGTTTATGTGTGCAACACATCTTTAAGCATCTTTTGCAGGGCTGGACGAATCACGACAAATTCTTTCAATTTCTGTTTGCAATGAAAAGTCTTTATTTCACCTTCATTCACAAATGATAGCTTTGCAGGATATAATATTCTGGGCTGGCAGTTTTTCTCTCTTAGTACCTGGGCTATATCTCGCCATTCCCTCCTAGCTTGCAGGGTTTCTGATGAGAAGTCAGCTGTGTGTCTGATTGGAGATCCTCTGAGAGTAATCTGACATTTCTCTCTTGCACATTTTAGGATCTTTTTTTTATGTTTCACTGTGGAGAGTTTAATTACAACGTGTCGTGGTGAGGATCTCTTTTGGTCGTGTTTATTAGGGGTTCTGTGAACTTCCTGTACTAGGATTTCTCTGTCCTTCTCCAAACCTGGGAAATTTTCTGCTAATATCTCACTAAAAAGGCCTTCTAATCCTTTCTCCCTATCTATGCCTTCAGGAACTCCTAGAACCCAAATGTTGGGTTTTTAATAGTATCCTGAAGATTCCCAACAATATGTTTTAGATTTCTAATTTCCTCTTCTTTTCTTTGGTCTGACTGTATCCTTTCCTGTTCTCTGTCTTCTAATTCTGATATTCTCTCTTCTGCTTCACCCATTCTGTTTGTTATGCTCTCTATTGTGTTTTTCATTTGATCTATTGAATTCTTCATTTCATTATGATTTCTCATCACTATCACAGTTTCTTGTTGTACTAGTTGTTTCATTTCATTTTGATTCCTCCTTAATATTTCATTTTCACGAGAGAGATTTTCTATCTTGTCCATTAAGGATTTCTGTAGTTCAAGAATTTGTTTTTGAGAACTTCTTAATGTTCCTATCAATTCTTTGAGATCTGCTTCTTGCATTTCTTCTAACTCATCATCTTCATAATCTTGAATTGGGGTGTCTTTTTCATTTGGGGGCATCATGGTGACTTCCTTGTTTTTATTACCTCGGTTTTTGCGTTTGTTATTTGGCATATTGGAGATATTTGGTTTCTTCACTGTGGTGCTTTTTCTTGTTATACTATGACTCTAGATTAAGTGGACTGTCTGTTTTTGATGGAGCCTTAGAGGCTTGAGATGGGTGTGGCCTGAGAGCTGTGTTTGGTGTGCCAAAGGTGACACTCCCAGGTTAGGCATGGTAGATCTTTCTTTCTTTCTTTCTTTGGTTCAACAGGGAAGTAATTTCGCACAGCTGAACGAAGTTGGAGGTAGTTAGCAGGCAAATGATATACCCACAGGAGCCAGAGATCGGAAGCTCTTTCCCAAGGACCACACAGGGAATCTGTTCTGCCCTCAGAGTGGGCTCAAATTCTCCTTCAGTCTCCCACTGGGTTGCCAAAGTTACGGAATTGTAGCGTCTCTGGAGAGTACTCACGTGAATTCCATGAGTTCTCTCCCCCACCGTCTCTTTTTTCACAGTCTCAGTTCAGTAGCACCACAAATTTACTGGGTCCTAATCTCCTGTTAATTCACCCCACCCAGAGTCAGGTTTTTCTGCTAGGCTCAGGGCCGGTGCAGACCTGAGGTCGCTCTGCTTATGACGTATGTCCAAGATGGCGCCTGCTCTTTGTCTTGCTCGCCTTTGAGAGGTGAGCGGAGAGAGAGAAACCCGTGTCCATATCAGTCACTTTTTTTTCTCTCTCTCTCTCTTCTAGTTAGCCTGGTGAACTTTTCCCCCCGGGGTCATTCCCTCTAGTCTCCTCTTTCCGCTTGCCTGCCGGTGTCTCGGGCTATTGAGGTTCAGTTCACCTCACGTTCCAGTGCTGGTGTGTTGAGTCTGCCGCTGGTGTCCCGAACTGTGGGCTCCCATGCTCTCCACGCAGGTCCACTGTGAATCACTCGTTCCGGAAGAGTTTCTTCTGCTGTTTCTTCCCCTACTCTTCCTTAAACCTGCAGTATTGTTAGAGTCTGAAAAAGCCCACCGCCCAAGGAACGACTCCAAGAGACTTTTCTCTCATGCAACCAGCAAAGGGTTAAAGATTTATTGATTATCCAGCATGCTGAGGCTGTCTGATCATACATGAACAGAGCAGCCCCGAATAACCAAAGGTTAGGGTTTATGAAGGCAAAAACCACAAAACCGGGAAGGGGGGAATATATGGTTGCTATGCACGGTTGCTATACACATTTGCTAAAATCAAAAGAGAGTACATAAAATCAAAAGAGAGTATATGGTTACTGGGGTCAACATAACCTAAAACCTAAGTGAAATTAATATTCATCATAATCTTGACAATACCAGTTACAATATTACAATTAGCAATTAGGACTTGACATTAATGTAAGACACAGACAAATCACATCTTCATTATTAGCCCAGGTAACCCAGGTGCAACCTTTCTACTTTTAAGCTTGAGCAATCATGCTAGGGGGGGTTTTGTGCTCTGCCAAGGGTGATGTAGTGTGCTGCTATTGTCCGACTATTTGAGATCATAGTTTCAGACCAGAGTCTCACAGAGGGGGGGGTGCTTTCTCAGAATGGAGTCTCAAGTGCTCCAAAATGGAGTCCCTACTGTCAAGGTGCTACTTCACTCTGTCTTATTTTTACAGCTGTACCAGGAAGGTTTAAACCTGTAAGCTTAAGCTTAACTTTTTACACCCACACATATACAATTTTAACTCTTCAGTATCTCCACTTTTATTAAACTGTCTCTCCCCGGAATATCAGTGTGTTCCCTTCCTATTCCACCATCTTGCCTCCTCTGACCCCATATCTTAGCTCTTACGATTTGAACTGCAATGAACATGGGTATACAGATAATCCTTTCATATGTTGATTTCATTTCCTTTGGGTAAATTCCCAGGAGTGAGATGATTGGGTCATATAGAAGGTCTATATTTACATTTCTGGGGTATCTCCATAATGTCTTTCACAGTGGTTGTACCCATTACATTTCCAACAACAATGTATTAGGGTATCTTTTCCTTGTCTCCTCACCAGTATTTGTTGTTTACTAATTTCTCTATAAAAGCCATTAAAACTGGGGTGAGGTGAAACCTCATTGTGGTTTTGATTTGCATTTCCCTGATGGCTAGTGATCCTGAGGATTTTTCATGAATCTCTTAACCATTTGGATTTCCCCTTTTAAAAAATGCCAGTTCAAGTCCTTTGCTGATTTCTTAACTGGATAGTCTGTTTCACTGTTGTTGAATTTCTTGAGCTCTTTATATATTCTGGATATTAATCCTTTATCAGTTCCATAGTTTCCAAATATTTTTTCAATTTCCTCTTCACTTTGCTGAGTGTTTCTTTTGTAGTGTAGAAGCTTCTCAATTAGATGTAATCCCATTTGTCAATATTGGCTTTAATTGCTATGCTTCTGGGGTCTTTTCCAAGAAGTCTGCTTATGCCAATGTCTTGCAGGATTTCCCCCAATGTTCTCTACTAATTTGATGATATCAGGTCATAGATTTAGGTCTTTGAGCCATATTCAGTGGATTTTGTATAAGATGTGTGGTAGGTTGGGGGCTGGCGCCATGACTCACTTGACTAATCCTCTGCCTGCGGTGCTGGCATCCTATATCCTATATCCTAGTCCCGGTTGCTCCTCTTCCAGTCCAGCTCTCTACTGTGGCCCAGAGGGCAGTGGAGGATGGCCCAAGTGCTTGGGCTCCTGCACCCTCATGGGAGACCAGGAGGAAGCACCTGGCTCCTGGCTTCAGGCCAGCACAGCACAGGCCATAATGACCATTTGGGGAGTGAACCAATGGAGGGAGGACCTCTGTCTTTCTCTCACACACTGTCTGTAACTCTACCTGTCAAAAAATAAATAAATAAATAAATAAATAAATAAAAGATGTGCGATAGGGATCTTGTATCATATTTTTGCATGTGGAGATCCAGTTTTTCTAGCATCAACTGTATTTGCTCCAGGTATTGATTCTAGCTCCTTTATCAAAGATGTATTGGCTGTACATAAGTCAATTATTTCTGGAGTTTCTGTTCTGTTCCATTGGTCTACAGTCCATTGTTTTGCCAGCTTCAGACTGCACTGAGTACATTTTGAATTCTGGTATTGTGATGCCTCTGGCTTTGTCTTTGTTGTATAAGATTCCTTTGGCAATTTGGGATCTCCTGCATTTCCATATGAATTTCAGCAAAGATTTTTCTATAGCTGCAAAAAATATCATTGATAAATTTAATGAGATCTCATTTAATCTGTAAATTGCTTCAGATAGTATGAAAAGTTTGATGATGTTTATTCTTCCAATGCATGAACATAGAATAATTTTTTTCATTTTAATGTATAATCCTATTTCTTTCTTTAGTACTTTTTAACTTTCATTATAGAGATCTTCGATATATTTGGCTGAATTTATTGCAAATTATTTATTTTTGTAGCTATAGTGAATGGAATTTATCTTTAAATTCATTCTCAGCTATGATATTATCTGTGTATACCAACATTGTTGATTTTTATGTGTTGATTTTGTATTTTGCCACATCACCAAGCTCTTTTATGAGTTCCAGTGGTCTCTTAGTGCAGTCTTTTGGATTCCCTATAAATAGAATCATGACATCTGCAAATAGGGATAGTTATATTTCTTCCTTCAAAATTTATGTCCCTTTGATTTCTTTTTTTTTTTTTTTTTTGTCTAATGGTTCTATTGAAAACTTTCAGAACTATATTGAATAGCATTGGTGAGAGTGGGCATCCTTATCTGGCTCTGAATTTTAGTGGGAATGCTGCCAAATTTTCCCTTTCAGTAGGATGCTAACTGTGTGTTTATCATAAATTGTCTTTATTTTGTTAAGGAATGGTATGATTTCATTTTTTTTGAATTCACTGAGACTTGCCTTATGGCCTTGCATGTAGTCTATCCTAGAGAAAGTTTTATGCACAGTTGAGAAAAATGTATATTTTGCAATTGTAGGATGAAAAGTTCTGTAGATATCTGTCCATTTGATATTTCTGATTTTCTCTCTGGTTAAAGTGTCAATTTCTGGAAGTGGGTATTGAAGTATTGAAGCATTACTATTGTATTGGAGTCTAAGTCTTTCTTTAGATACATTAATATTTCTTTTAAATAGTTAAGTACCTTATAATTGGGTGCATATACATTTATTATATTCATATCTTACTGTTGAATTGATCCCTGAATCATCACATAGTTCCCTTCTTTGTCTCTTTTAACAGTTTTTGGATGAAAACCTATTTTGTCTGATATTAGGATGACTACACCAGCTTTTTTTTTTTTTTTTTTTTGGTTTCTGTTAGCATGGAATATCTTTTTGCATTCTATCACTTTAGGTCATGGTGAAGATCTTTTCTAGTCATGTCTATTGGAGTTCTGCTTTCTTCCTGTATTGGATGTCTCTTTCTTTCTTGAAACTGGAAAAGTTTTCTGTAGTTGTTACAGTAAAAAGGCCTTTTAATCCATTCTCTCTTTCCACTCCTTCAGGCACACCTAAGACCCATAAGTTGGGTCATTAGATTGTATCCCATAAATCTCCAACACTGTATTAATTTCTCTAATTTTTTCTTTTTGTTTGGTCCAACTGTAAAATCTCCAGTGATTTGTCTTCTAACTTGGTTATTCTTTCTTCTGCCTCACCAAGTCTGTTATTAAGGCTTTCCACCTCATTTTTAATTGGATCTTTTGAGTTCTTGATTTTTAATATTTCATTTGAATTCTCTTTAAAATCTCAATTTCATGGGAAAATTTATTATTGTTATGTTTGGATTTCTTTAACTCATGTGTTTGCTTCTGATTATTTCTGAGTAAACCTATGATTAAATTTTGAATTCTGTGCACAGTGACTCCTGTTGTTGACTTTACAAATTGACAGTCCTGTCTATGGCATCAGTAATCTCCCTATGCACCAGTTATGAGTTTCCAAGGCTATGGAAGCCCCTTGAGTTCTCCGACTCTTATCTTGTTTAGACACGGTCATAGTCAAAGTGGAGGTTCTCTCCTCCCTTCAGAGAAAGGCACCTCCCTCTTTGAAGACCTGTTCTTTCCACTGGGATCTCACTCACAGAGATCTTTTTGCCAGAGTGTCTTGGCTTTCCATGCCTGAAATACTCTCATGGGCTTTTCAGCCAGATCCGAGTGCCTTTAGGGCTGATTCTGAGGCCAGAGTGCTATTTAGGACATCCGCCATTCTATGAGTCTGCTGAGTATCTCACTTCCCATGTTGGATCACTCTCCCCTTTATTTATTCTATCGGTTGGTGTTAGCAGATACTAGACTTGTTTATGTGCTCCCTTTGACTCTTAGTCCTTTCATTATGATCAATTGTGAACTGAAATTGATCACTTGGACTAGTGAGATGGCATTGGCACATGCCACCTTGATGGGATTGAATTGGAATCCCCTGGTATGTTTCCAACTCTACCAATTGGGGCAAGTCAGCCCGAGCATGCCCCAAATTATACATCTCTTCCCTCTCTTATTCCCACTTTTATGTTTAACAGGGATCACATTTCAGTTAATTTTCAACACTTAAGAATAACTGTGTGATAATTACAGAATTAAACCAGTCATATTAAGTAGAACAGACAAAAAAAATACTATGAGGGATAATGTAAATGTGTTGTACACTGAGGCTTAATGCTATAACGAGTACTCAAACAGTATATTTCACTTTGTGTTTCTATGGGGGTGCAAACGATTGAAATCTTTACTTAATGTACACTAAACTGATCTTCTGTAAAAAAAAAATTAATTATCAATTCCCAACTTGACTCTCACTGGGATTAAACATGACAATAGGTCTGATCTGATTTCACCATCATTTAAAAAAAATCATCTATTATTTTTCACTTTATGTTTCTGTGTGGGAACAAACTGTTGAAATCCTTACTTAAGGTATACTAAGCTGATCTTCTGTATATTAAGATAATCGAAAATGAATCTTGATGTGAATGGAAGGGGAGAGGGAGTGGGAAGGGGGAGGGTTGTGGGTGGGAGGGACGGTATGGGGGGGAAAGCCATTGTAACCCATGAGTCGTACTTTGGAAATTTATATTCATTTAATAAAAGATAAAAAAAAAGAAAGAAAAAAAATTTTTGAATTCTGTTTCTGACATTTCATCTATCTCTTCAACTTAATAGTCTTGTATTGAAGTGTTGTTTTTCTTTGGGAGCATTTTGTTGTCTTCCTCTTTTTCTATATTTCTGATAACATTATTGGCCTTCTAGTTGATTGCAGAAAAATAGATAGAGATAAGAATGTACTACTTTGCTTTGATTGTCGTAACAAACTACTGTAGAATGTGTGGCTTAAATAACAGAAATTTATTTGTTGAAGTTCTAGAGATTGAAATTCTAAGAGCCAGGTGATAGCAGGTGTGGTTTCTCCTGAGGTCTCTCTCTCTACCACACAGCTACTATCTTGTTGAATCCTTACATGAGATTTGTTCTATGTCTACCCCTTTTTATAGGGTTATAGGTAAGTTTGAATCAGGGCTTTGCATTTATGATATCATTTGATGTTAATTACATGCTTAAAGGTTCTATCTGCAAATAGAATCACATTGATGGTTAACAATTTATGATATAAATTGTAGGGAAAATTGCTTCAGAGCACAACAGTTAGAAGGGACCCAGTGGTCTGCCTCATAGGAGAAATTGGTTTTTGACTGTTATGCTTTCTCACAGTACAATTTTCTATACAGTCTGCATCAAAATTTGTGCACACATAGACACACACATACACAGAGACATATACACATAAACACACTACCATGAGAATGTTTGATGGGTGTATACAGGTAAAATCAGTACAGCAATCCATAAGTTGATATATTAGTACATATTAAAACATAATAAACAGAATGATAGAACAATTATGTTTGTTACCCAATATGTATACTTTCTAACAAATAAACACTGAATTATAAGATGTAAAGTGTGGGGAGCAACTCGGACTAGACTAAGTTACTGGACTTAAGACTTATTCTTTGCATCTGCTCTCCCACAATATGGCGCTGAGAAGGGAGAAACAGCTTCTACACAGCTGCCTCCAGTTCAACCAATAAACTGTAGGACCTGCTCCTGATTGGAGGAGAGCAGCATACTCAGAGTATGGGTAGCAGAGTTGGGGTTGGTGGAAAAGGACTATAAAGGAGGAGAGACACAACATGCACCAGGAACATCTAAGGGGAACACCTGAGCAGCCCCCGAGAGAGCCGGCCGGCGGTGTGCCGCTCCCCTGCAGAAGTGGGGAAAGTGGCCAGGGGGAACCGCCCTTCCACGGAGGTGGAAGGGACAGTAGCCAACCCGGGAAGAACCAGCAGCAAACCCGGGGAGGGCCGAGCAGACGAAAGAACAGCGCAGGGTCCCGTGTCATTCCTCCACGAAGAGGGGGAGCAACATAATGGTGCCGTGACTCGGATATGAAGCCTAGGCAGGGTTTAGTGTCATTCCTCAATGAAGAGGGGGAGCGACATAATGGTGCTGTGACTCGGATAGGAAACCTAGGAGGGAAGAAATGGGAAGAAGTGGGAAAATATCGGAGAGAGAGACTAGCAAACAGCCTAGGGAAAAGCCGGACGAAAAAGGTGCCGGAAGAAGCTATTGAAAGCCTAGGCATAGACTCAGATACGGACTACGGGGGGAAGCTGGGAGAAATCTCTAAGGTCGAAAGCGAAAGTGAAAGCTAGAACAAACAGACTCGGATACGGACTGTGGGGAGAAGCCAGGAGAAATGAGGGAGGAATATTGTTGGAAGAAAACTTAGGGAAATATACCAGGTAGAGAAAAATGTTAGGAAAATTGAAGCCGCGGGGGGCAGGCCGAGGCGGAAACGTAAGCCAGCTTGGAATTCTTTAAGTCAGCCTGGGGAGCAAAAGGCGAAAAGTTAAACCAGAGGCGGAAACGTGGGCCAGGTTGGAATCCGTCAGATTAGCCTGGGGAGCAAAAGACGGGAAGCCAAACCATAAGGCGGAGACGCGTAAGCTAGGTTGAATTCGCCAGGTTAGCCTGGGGAACTTAGATTGAATACCAGTGGTGGTGGAAACGTAAGCTACGCTGTGTGATTTGCAGAAGCTGCCACGTGCAGAGAGAGCGCGCGGGGCGTGAATAGATAGGGAACGTGGGGCTAGTGCAAGGCCGTGGTGCACGCGCAAAGCCAGGAAGCCGCGCAGATGAGAGAAGCCCGGGCTGAAGCGGCTCAGAGCCGGGAAGCCGCCGAGAAACAGCCTCGGGGCGGGCACCGGGAAGCCGCAGGGATAAGAGAAACAGAAATTTAGAAGTAAAATGAGAGAAATAGGAATGCTGGCAGATAGAAGTAAAATGGGAGAGATAGGAATGCCTGGAGATAGAGAAATAGAGAAAAATAAGGCCTCCCCTCAACATGGCAATGAGAGAGCTTGGATTCGGTCTGCCTGATTAGGGAGGTGGTGAGCACCTGCGGGTGGCTAGCAGCTTATGCGCCGCAGGTCACCGAAGACAGGCACGAATTAACATCAATAAGTCTCCCCACAATACGGCAATGAGAAGGCTTGGATTCGGTTTGCCTGATTGCTAGGGCTTGTAAGCACCTGCAGGCAGTTCTAGCAGAGCAGAGCATGCACTGCAGGGCACCGAACACAGGCACGCATCAGCGCCTAAAAACCTCCTCACAACATGGCGAAGAGAGGACCCGGATTCAGTTTGCCTGATTGGTAGGGCTTGTAAGCACCTGTGGGCAACTCTAGCAAGCAGAGCAGAGTGTGTGCCGCGGGGCACCAAAGACAGGCGCGTATCAATGCCAAAAATAAAAAGAAAGGGGGATCTGTGGGGAGCAACTCAGACTAGACTAAGTTACTGGACTTAAGACTTATTCTATGCATCTGCTCTCCCACAATATGGTGCTGAGAAGGGAGAAACAGCTTCTACACAGCTGCCTCCAGTTCAACCAATAAACTGTAGGACCTGCTCCTGATTGGAGGAGAGCAGCGTACTCAGAGTATGAGTAGCAGAGTTGGGATTGGTGGAAAAGGACTATAAAGGAGGAGAGAGACAACATGCACCAGGAACATCTAAGGGGAACACCTGAGCAGCCCCCGAGAGAGCCGGCCGGCGGTGTGCCGCTCCCCCTGCGGAAGTGGGGAAAGTGGCCAGGGGGAACCGCCCTTCCACGGAGGTGGAAGGGACAGTATCCAACCCGGGAAGAACCAGCAGCAAACCTGGGGAGGGCCGAGCAGACGAAAGAACAGCGCAGGGACTTAGTGTCGTTCCTCCACGAAGAGGGGGAGCAACATAAAGTGATTAAAAAACTGTACTTTATAATCTTATGGAACAGTCAACCTGAGGGATGTTTTCCTAAGACCCTGCAAATTTTGCTTTGCTGTTGCTCAAAAGTAGCACTTAGGAAAGATGCACTCTCAAAAGCATAAACAACAATATTGTAGCAATCTTTTAATTCATGTTTTCACAAAAATATCTCCTAAATTATCCAGATAGTGAAGCATTATTGGTTTTTCTGCTCTTTGATAATCCTTTATAACACTTAACATATCTTCAAATTTATCACCAGGTATGTTTTCTAAACACAAGCACTGATATTATAGTTTAGTGAACATGGGGGTGAGCATTACAGGATTTAAAATACAATGTGTATTATAATGTATTCTTTTTTAAAAAAAATTTATTTTATTAATTGAAAGGCAGAGCTACAGAGAGGCAGAAGAGGAGAGAGAGAGAGAGAGAGATCGATCTTCCAACCACTGGTTCACTCTCCAGATGGCCACAATGGCTGGATCTGAGCAGATTTGAAGCCAAGATCTAAGAGATTCTTCTTGGTGTCCCATATGGGATAACAATTTTACCTATGGAATTCTGTTTATTTATCTCACAGAGATCCTTCATTTAGATTATTTTTTGAGACTGTGTCTTGACTTTCCATGCCAGAAATGCTCTCAGAAGATTTTCAGTGAGATTCAAATGCCTTAAGGGCTGATTCTGAGATCAGAGTGCTATTGAAGATGTTTGTCATTCTATGAGTCTGCTGTGTGGCCTGCTTACCATGTTGGATCATTCTCTCTCTTTCAATTCTATCTATAGTTATTACCAGACACTTGGTCTTACTTATGTGATCCCTTTGAGACTTAATCCTATCTATATGATCAGCTACACAATTAATATGATCACTTTAACACAAGATGGAACTAGTACCACCCAGCTTATGGGAATTGCAGTCCCATGGCAAGCTTGTAGCTTTACCCTTAGTGGTAAGTCTGTGGGAATGTGTACCAAACTGTACATCTCCTCCATCTCTTATTCTCATTTTTGTTTTTTACTAGGATCTAGTTTCAATTGACGTTATACCCCTATGATTAATTCTATGTTAAGTAAAGAGTTCAAACAATGGCATTAAGTAGAAAAATAAAACAGTAGAAAAAGATAATAAAATAATAAATGGTCCCTTGGGGCTGGTGCTGTGGCATGGTAAGCTAATCCTCTGCCTGCAGTGCCAGCATCCTATACGGGCACCAGTTCTATTCCCAGCTGCTCATCTTCCAATCCAGATCTGTGCTGTGGCCTGGGAAAGCAGTGGAAGATGTCCCAAGTCCTTGGGCCCCTGCACCTGTTTGGGAGACTGGGAAGAAGCAGCTGGCTCCTGGCTTCAGATTGGCACAGCTCCGACTGTTGCAGCTATTGGGGAGTGAACCAATGGACAGAAGGCTTTTCTCCATGTTTCTTCCTCTCACTGTCTGTAACTCTCCATCTCAAATAAATAAATAAAATCTTTTAAATAATAGTAATAATAAACTGTCCTTCAAAAGTCAAGAAAAGGGTTGTTCATGTCATTGCTTCTCATAGTGGCAATTTCACTTCTACGGATTTCCTTTTAGGTGATCTGATAGTTGTCACAGATCAGGGAGTACATGTGATATTTGTCCCTTTGGAACTGGTTTATTTACCTAAGTATTCATCCATCTTGTTATAAATGACCCTATCTTTTTTTTTACCACTGTGCAGTATTCCATAGAGTACGTATCCAGTAATTTCTTCATCCAGTCTTCCATTGATTGGTGTTCAGGTGGATTCCATGTATTAGCTATTGTGAATTGATCTACAATAAACAATAATGTGCAGACAGCTCTTTTATTTGCTGATTTCAATTCATTTGGGCAAATTCCAAGGTGTGGGATGGCTGGGAAGTATGGTAGGACTATATTCAGATTTCTGAGGTATCTCCAAACTGTCTTCCATAGTGGCTTTACCAGTTTGCATTCCCACCAATAGTGGATAAGGGTACCTTTCTAACCACATCCTCACTAGCATTTGTTGTTTATTCATTTCTATATGAAAGCCATTCTAACCAGGGTGAGCTGAAAACTCATTGTGGTTTTGATTTGTACTTCCCTGATGACTAGTAATCCTGAACTCTTTTATGCACATTTTTTCATGTGTCTGTTGCCTATTTGGACTTCCTCTTTTGAAAGAATGTCTGTTTAAGTCCATAGATCATTTCTTCAATGGGTTATTTTGTGTTCTTGTGAATTTTTTTTAATCTTTGTAGATTCTGGTTATTAATCCTTTATCAGTTGCATAGTATGCAAATAATTTCTCCCATTCTGTCTATTTCCTCTTCACTTTCTTTTCTTTAGTTTTTTTTAAACATTTATTTAATGAATATAAATTTCCAAACTACAGCATTTGGATTACAATGGCTTCCCCCCCATAACGTCCCTCCCACCCGCAACTGTCCCCTTTCCCACTCCCTCTCCCCTTCCATTCACATCAAGATTCATTTTCAATTCTCTTTATATACAGAAGATCAATCTAGCATACATTAAGTAAAGATTTCAACAGTTTGCTCCCACACAGAAACATAAAGTGAAAAATACTGTTTGAGTACTAGTTATAGCATTAAATCTCAATGTACAGCAGATTAAGGACAAAAATCCTACATGAGGAGTAAGTGCACAGTGACTCCTGTTGTTGACTTAACAAATTGACACTCTTGTTTATGGCATCAGTAACCACCCTAGGCTCTTGTCATGAGCTGCCAAGGCTATGGAATCCCCCTGAGTTCACTGACTCGGATCATATTTAGACAAGGCCATGGTCAAAGTGGAAGTTCTCTCCTCCCTTCAGAGAAAGGTACCTCCTTCTTTGATGACCTGTTCTTTCCACTGGGAACTCACGCACAGAGATCTTTCATTTAGGTTTATTATTTTTCCCCCAGAGTGTCTTGGCTTTCCATGCCTGAAATACTCTCATGGGCATTTCAGCCGGATCCGCATGCCTTAAGGGCTGATTCTGAGGCCAGAGTGCTGTTTAGGACATCTGCCATTCTCTGGGTCTGCTGTGTATCTCACTTCTCATGTTGGATTGTTCTCTCCCTTTTTTATTCTATCAGCTAGTATTTGCAGACACTAGTCTTCTTTATGTGATCCTTTTGGTTCTTAGTCCTATCATTATGATCAACTGTGAACAGAAATTGATCACTGGGACTAGTGAGATGGCATTGGTACATGCCACCTTGATGGGATTGAATTCGAATCCCCTGGTATGTTTCTAACTCTACCGTTTGAGGTAAGTCAGCTTGAGCATGTCCCGAATTGCACATCTCTTTCCTCTCTTACTCCCACTCTTATATTTAACAGTGATCACTTTTCAGTTAAGTTTCAGCACTTAAGAAGAATTGTGTATTGATTACAGTATTCAACCAAAAGTATTAAGTAGAACAAACAAAAAAATACTAAGAGGAATACATTATTAAGTTGCTCATCAACAGTCAGGGTGAGGGCTAATCAAGTCACCGTTTCTCATAGTGTTCATTTCACTTTAACAGGTTTCCTTTTTGGTGCTCAGTTAGTTGTCACCTATCAAGGAGAACAAGTGGTATTTGTCCCTTTGGGATTGGCTTACTTCACTCAGCATAATGCTTTCCAGATTCCTAACAGGGATCACTTTTCAGTTAAAATTTAAACACCTAAGAATAATTGTGTGTTAATTACAGAGTTCAACCAATGGAACTACAACAAAAAAAAATACTAAAATGGATAAAGTATTACATTGTACATCAACCGTCAGGACAAGAGCTGATCAGGTCACTGTTTCTCATAATGTCTATTTCACTTCAACAACTTTCCTCTTTGGTGCTGAGTTAGTTGTTGGTGATCAGGGAGAACATATGATATTTGTCCCTTTGGGACTGGCTTAATTCACTCAGCATGATGTTTTCCAAATTCCTCCATCTTGTTGCAAATGACCGGGTTTCATTGTTTTTGACTGCTGTATAGTATTCTATAGAGTACATGTCCCATAATTTCTTTATCCAGTCTACTGTTGATGGGCATTTGGGTTGGTTCCAGGTCTTAGCTTTTGTGAATTGAGCTGCAATAAACATTAATGTGCAGACTGCTTGTTTGTTTGCCAATTTCATTTCCTTTGGGTAAATTCCAAGGAGTGGGATGGCTGGGTTGAATGGTAGGGTTATATTCAGGTTTCTGAGGAATCTCCAGACTGACTTCCAAAGTGGCTTAACCAATTTGCATTCCCACCAACAGTGGGTTAGTGTCTCTTTTTCCCCACATCCTCTCCAGAATCTATTGTTGGTAGATTTGTGTATGTGAGCCATTCTAACTGGGGTGAGGTGAAACCTCATTGTGGTTTTGATTTGCATTTCCCTGATTGCTAGTGATCTTGAACATTTTTTCATGTGCCTGTTGGCCATTTGGATTTCCTCTTTTGAAAGATGTCTATTGAGGTCCTTGGCCCATCTCTTAAGTGGGTTGTTTGTTTTGATGTTGTGGAGTTTCTTGATTTCATTGTGGATTCTGGTTATCAACCCTTTATCAGTTGCATAGTTTGCAAATATATTTTCCCATTCTGTTGGTTGCTTCTTCACATTCCTGTTTCTTTTTCAGTACAGAAATTTCACAATTTGATGCAATCCCAAATGTTAATTTTGGCTTTGACTGCCTGTGCTTCTGGGGTGTTTTCCAAGAAGTCATTGCCAGTACCTATATCTTGTAGGGTTTTTCCAATGCTCTCTAGTAATTGGATGGTGTCAGTCGTTGATTTAAGTCTTTAATCCATGTTGAGTGGATTTTTGTGTAAGGTGTAAGGTAGGGGTCTTGCTTCATGATTCTGCACGTGGAAATCCAGTTTTCCCAGCACCATTTATTGAATAGACTGTCCTTTCTCCAGGGATTGGTTTTGGATCCTTGATCAAATATGAGTTGGCTGTAGATATTTGGATTGATTTCTGGTGTTTCAATTCTGTTCCATTGGTCTATCCATCTGTTTCTGTACCAGTACCATGCTGTTTTGATTACAACTGCCCTGTAGTATGTCCTGAAATCTGGTATTGTGATGCCTCCGGCTTTGTTTTTGTTGTACAAGATTGCTTTAGCTATTCGAGGTCTCTTGTGTCTCCATATGAATTTCAGCATCGTTTTTTCCAGGTCTGAGAAGGTCTTTGTTATATTGATTGGAATAGCATTGAATCTATAAATTGCTTTTGGGAGAATGGACATTTTGATGATATTGATTCTTCCAATCCATGAGCATGGAAGATTTTTCCATTTCTTTGTATCCTCTTCAATTTCTTTCTTTAAGTTTTTGTAATTTTCATCATAGAGATCTTGAACATCCTTGGTTAAGTTTATTCCAAGGTTTTTGATTGTTTTTGTAGCTATTGTGAATGGGATTAATCTTTTTTATTTTTATTTTTTTAACTGTTATTTTATGAATATAAATTTCCAAAGTATGGCTTATGGATTACAATGGCTTCCCCCCATAACTTCCCTCCCACCCGCAACCCTCCCCTTTCCCACTCCCTCTTCCCTTTCATTCACTTGAGGATTCATTTTTGATTCCCTTTATATAAAGATCAGTTTTGCATACATTAAGTAAAGTTTTCAACAGTTTGCTCCAACACAGAAACATAAAGTGAAAAATAATTGATGATTTTTTTAAATGATGATGAAATCAGATCATTTATTTTATCGGTTAGTATTAGCAAGTCCTAGACTTGTTTATATGCTCCCTTTGACTCTTAGTCCTTTCATTATGATCAATTGTGAACAGAAATTGATCACTTGGAGAAGTGAGATGGCATTGGTACATGCCACCTTGATGGGATTGAATTGGAATCCCCTGGTATGTTTCTAACTCTACCATTTGTGGCAAGTCAGCTTGAGCATGTCCCAAATTGTACATCTCTTCCCTCTCTTATTCCCACTCTTATGTTTAACAGGGATCACATTTCAGTTAATTGATCTTAGAAGTTCTTCCTCAGCCATGGCATTTCTTGTGTATACAAAGCTGTTGATTTTTGTGCATTGATTTTATACCCTGCTACTTTGCCAAAATCTTCTATGAGTTCCAATAATCTCTTAGTAGAGTTCTTTGGGTCCCCTAAATAAAGAATCATATCATCTGCAAAGAGGGATAGTTTGAGTTCTTCATTCCCAATTTGTATCCATCTAATTTCTTTTTCTGTCCTAATAGCTCTGGCTAGAACTTCCAGGACTATATTGAATAGCAGAGATGAGAGTGGGCATTCCTGTCTGGTACCAGATCTCAGTGGAAATGCTTCCAACTTTTCCCCATTCAATAGGATGTTGGCTGTGGGTTTTTCTATTTATTCTTCACTTTCCTGACTGTTTCTTAAAGCTGTACAGAAACTTCTCAATTTTTGTAATCCCAGTTGTTAATTTCGGATTTGACTGCCTGTACCTCTGGAGTCTTTCCAAGAACTGTGCCAATGTCTTACATGTTTTCTCCAAAGTTCTCAAATAATTTGATGGTGTAGTGTCATAGATTTAGATCTTTAATCAATATTAAGTGGATTTTTGTGTAAGATGTAAGGTAGGGGTCTTGCTTCATACTTCTGATGTGGACATCCAGGTTTCGCAGCACCAATCCATGAACATGAAAGATTTTCTTTCATTTTTATATCTTCTTCTATTTCTTTCTTTAATGCTTTGTAGTTCTCATCATAGAGATCTTTGACATTCTTGTTTAAAGTTATTCCAACATTTATGATTCTTTTGTAGCTATTGTGCATGTGATTGATTTTAGAAGTTCTTTATCAGCCATGTCATTTTCTGTGTATACAAAGGCTGTTGATTTTTTGTGTATTGACTTTATATCTTGCTATTTTACCAAACCCTTCTATGAGTTCCAATAGTCTCCTAGTGGAATTTTTTGGATCCTCTATATATCAAATTATGTCATCTGCAAATAAGGATAGCTCAAGTTCCTCCTTAATAATTCATATCCCTTGATTTCTTTTTCTTGCCTAATAGCTTTGGCTAAAACTTCCAGGACAAAATTGAATACCAGTGGTGACAGTGGGCATCCCTGGCTGGTATTGGATCTCAGTGGAAATTCCTCCAACTTTTCCCCATCCAGTATGATGCTGGCCATGGGTTTGCTATAAATTGCCTTGATTGTGTTGAGGAATGTTTGTCTTATACTCTATTTTCTTGGAGTTTTCAACATGAAAGGGTATCGTGTTTTATAAAATGCATTCTCTGCATCTATTGAGGTAATCATATGGTTTTTGTTCAGCAGTTTATTATTGTGTTATATCACATTGAATTATTTGCAAATGTTGAACTATCCTTGCATACTAGGGATAAGTCCCACTTGGTATTGGTGCATGATATTTCTGATGTGTTGTTGGATTCCATTGGCTAGAACTTTCTTGAGGATTTTTTGCATGTAGGTTCATTAGCTAAATTTATCTGCAATTCTTTGTTGCATTTTTTTTTTCAGATTTAGGAATTAAGGTGATGCTGGCTTTGTAGAAAGAATTTGGGAGGATTCTCTCTTTCAATTGTTTTGAATAACTTGAGAAGCATTGGAGTTAGTTCTTAA
Source organism: Oryctolagus cuniculus (assembly GCF_964237555.1). Lineage (NCBI taxonomy): Eukaryota > Metazoa > Chordata > Mammalia > Lagomorpha > Leporidae > Oryctolagus > Oryctolagus cuniculus. Next base: position 142,049,274 of record NC_091439.1, read on the forward strand.
ATGTCTGGTAGAATTCAGCAGTGAAGCCATCCAGTTCTGTGCATTTCTTTGTTGGGAGGGCCTTTATTATTGATTCAGTTTCCATCTTGGTTATGGATGTTTAGGCTTTCTATGTCTTCATGGCCTAATTTAGGTAGGTTGTATGTGTCTAAGAATCCGTCCATTTCTTCTAGGTTTTCCAGTTTGTTTGCATACAGTTGTTTGTAATAATTTCTGATGATTATGTTTATTTCTCTCATGCCTGTTGTAGATTTCCTTTTTCACGTCTACTTTTATTGATTTGGGACTTCTCTTACTTTTTTTGATTTGTTGGGCCAATGATGTGTCAATTTTTTTTATTTTTTAAAAAAACCAGCTCTTGTTTTCATGATCTATATTATTTATTGGTTTCAATTTTTTTGCTTTTTTCTCAAATTTTAATTATTTCTTTTCTCCTAATAATTTTGTGTTAGGTTTGCTGTTGTTTTTCTAGATCATTAAGATGCACTTATAGCTCATTTATTTGGTGCTTTTCCAATTTCTTGATGTAGGCACTTATTGCTATAAACTTTCCTCTTAGCACTACTTTTGCTTTTTCCCATAAATTTTGATATGTTGTGCTGTCATTTTCATTTGTTTTAAGAAAATACTGATTTATCTTTTATTTCTTTTTTGACCTATTGTTCATTCATATGACCCAATAATCCCAGTTCTGGGATTATCTGCCAAGAAAATGGAATTAGGGTATGAACCTACAACTCCCAGGGCTGGTGCTGTGGTGTAGCAGGTAAAGCCACTGCCTGTAGTGCTGGCATCCCATTTGGGTACCTGTTTGAGTCCCTGCTGCTCCACTTATGATCCAGCTCTCTGCTATGACCTGGGAAATCAGAAGAAGGTGGCCCTAGTCCTTGGGAACTTGCACCCATGTGGGAGACCCAGAAGAAGCTTTTGGCTCCTGGCTTTGGACTGGTGTAGTTCTAGCCTTTGTAGCCAACTGGGGAGTGAACCAATAGATGGAAGATATCTCTCTCTCTCTCTTGCTCTCTCATTCTCTCTCTTTATGCCTCTCCTCCTCTCTCTGTGTAACTCTTTCAAATAAATAGATAAATCTTAAAAAAACTGCACTCCCATATTTATAGCACCAGAATTCACAATGGAAAAGACATGGAATCAAACTAGATATCCTTAACGATGAATGGTTAATTAAAATGTGATTGTGCATGTGTGTGAGTCTGTGTGTGTTTTGGGATATTACTCAATTATAAAGATAATAAAACCCTGACATGTGCATCAACATGGATGGAAAATCATTATGCTAATGAAGTAAAAAAAGACAGAAACCTAAATATCCTATCTTTTTTATATGTGGAAGTTAATATATGTTATGAAAATTGAATGACATATTATTTGGTTTACACATAGTTATAAATATGGCCTTCACTGAATTATATGAATGATATGAAATATATCTTTCCACTTTAAGATATTTTAATGAATAATTATATAATATTAGTATTTCTATTTTAATAAATTTAGTATGCATGATTAGATATATAATACTTTTATATAAAGTTAATATGACAAAATATTAAGAAAGTTGAATCTAAAAATAAGCTTACAAAAAATGTTTCTAGGCGAATGAAGAGAAAAATAAATATGACAGCACCCCATATATATATTTATATATAATTGTTAATAAAAGTAAAAAAGTTACAAATAAAATATCATAGATAAGTGGACTTTATTCATGGAATGCTATAATGGTTCAACATAGAAAAATAAATGTATACATCATATAAACAGAATCAAAGAGAAAACAATCATAATATCCATTTATGCAAGAAGAAAATTTACAAAATATATCACCCATTCCTGAAATAATTTGTATTAAAAGGGAATTTCTTCAAGTAAATAGAAGAATTTTGGAAATATCGAGTTGACATCATACTTGATGATAAATATTGAAACTATACCCACAAGATTAAAATCATTGAAAGGACATTTTCCCCTGTTGTGTCTAAAATATTGACCTTGCACTATCATTACTAGAGCAAGTAAAACAATAATTTTCATACAGAAAAAAAATCAGTGTCATTACAGATAGAAATATTTTATGTATAAAAGCCTAATCATTGATAACAAGATTGTTAGATCTCATAAATTCAATCAGAAAACTCCAGGATGAAAGAACAACCTGAAAACTCAAGTATATTCTTATACACTAATGTATAACAAGCAACCTTAAAATAAAATGAATAAAATGATTCGTTTTTAATGACTCAAAATTACAAGATACTTAGATATTAATTTAACCAATGAGATGAAAGATTTGTTCACTTTAAACTATAAAACTAGCTAGAAAGAAATTAAACAACACATCAATAAATGGAAAGACATCCCACATTCATGCATTGGAAAAGTTACTATTGTTAAGAAAGCAGCACTTTGGGCTGGTGTCACGGCTCACTTGGCTAATCCTCCACCAGTGGCACCAGCACCCTGGGTTCTATTCCTGGTTGGGAAGCTGGATTCTGTCCTGGTTGCTCCTCTACCAGTCCAGCTCTCTGTTGTGGCCCAGAAAGGCAGTGGAGGATGGTCTAAGTGCTTGGGCCCTGCACCCACATGGGAGACCAGGAAGAAGCACCTGGCTCCTGGCTTCAGATCAGCACAGCGCACCGGCCGTAGTGGCCATTTAGGGGGTGAACCAATGGAAGGAAGACCTTTCTCTCTGTCTCTCTCTCTCTCACTGTCTAACTCTTCCTGTCCAAAAAAAAAAAAAAAAGATAGCAATGCTGCCCAGCTTATTGTACAGATTCAAAGTAAGTGGCTGTCAAAATTCCAGCTGAATTTTGAAAGAAGGGAAAGCTCACCCTACAATTCATATAGAATTTCAATAGAATCTGAAAATCGAAAAAGAAACTTGAAAATGAATAAAACTGAAGTATTCTCAATTTTCCATTTTACAAAATGTAGGGGTAGACCTTATAACATATTGGATTAGGTCACCACTTTCAATGTCCAAATCCTACAAAAAAATACCCATTTCAAGTCTTGACTGCTCTGATTCTGATCAAGTTTTCTGCTGATGTGCCCAGGATAGCATCAGATGATAACTCAAATACATGCATCCCTACTACTTGTGAGAGACCCATAGAGGCTTTTCTCAATGCAGATAAAAGGACAATACATTTTAAACCAAAGATATGTGAGTATAGAAACTTTTCTAGGAAAGATAAGTAAAAATATAAAAATCAGTATTCTTGTAATTTTGATTCTAACTCCATTTTTGTTATTCTATTGGGTTTTAAAATGTAAATCATAAAATATAAATCTATGTTGATGGATACATTGTATACAAAGATATAATTTGTGACATCAATAACATAAACATTACTGATTAAATTTTTAAAGTTTTTAAAAGATTTATTTATTTATTTGGCATAACGGTGGCCATGTGGGATAACTATATCCTTTGTCAGAGTCCTGGATCCTCCACTTACAGTCCAGTTTCCTGCTAATGGGTATCAGGCATGGTGGCAGGTATAGGCTCAAGTAGATAGTTCCCTGACACCAATGTGTAAGAACTGAATTGAGTTCCAGGTTTTTGGCTTTGGTAATACCCATAATGGACTTTTGAAAGCATTTAGGGAATAAACCAGTGAATGGAAGATCTCTATCTCAATATATTTCTCTCTCTCCTTCTTTCTCTCTCACACATACACACACACACACACACACACACACACACTTTCTCAACCTTTCAAATAAAGTGATTTTTTTAAAAAAATTAATGTAAAGACTTAGTAAGTCATTTGTCTTTGTTTTGAAGTATTACCTTGTTCCCTTGTTCCAAAGTCCTTTTCATGGCATGGCCTAAAAAAATCTTTGTATTACTTCTCCCATGCACGTTTTTTTTTTAATCTCAGCATAAAGCAAATTACCTGGAAGCAGTGGTAAAATGACAGTACAAGGTCTCTCCTTTAACATACAGCACAATGTTTTCGTAAAATGATTTAATAGGTCTTTATTTTTAAAGTCTCATTAATTGATTGCTTTATGATTGAGGTTTTAAAAAAAAACTCAATTTTCCACCAGTTCTAGAAATCATCAGCTTGCTGAACATTAATTTCTTTTTTAATGATTTTTTTATCTATTTGGAAGTCAGAGTTACAAAGATGGAGAGAGAGAGAGAGAGAGAGAGAGAGAGAGAGAGAGAGAGATCCTCTATCCATTGGTTTACTCTTCAAATGGCCTCAATACTTTCAGCTGGACCAATCCAAAACCAGGAGCCAGGAACTTCTTCCAGATCTTCCACATGGGTGCAGGGGCCCTAGAACTTGGGTCATTCTCCACTGCCCTCCCAGGTGCATTACTGGGGAGCTGGATCAGAAGTGGAGCAACTAGCACTCAAATCAGCATCCATATGGAATACTGTCATCACAGGTGGCAGTTTTACCCACCATGCCATGGCTCCAGACCCAAACACTATTTTCTAATAATTATTTCATGGGATAATCTGCTTTCACAGTGCTTTTAGATACTATGGGTAAGCATTTTACCAAATATTTGCCACTGCATAGAAAAGTTAATTCATTTTATTCATAAGAACTTGCTTTTCTTATTAATCTTTGTATTTCAAGATTTGTTTGTTTTTGGCAGCATTTCTCTTCATGATACACATTTCTTTGCTGAAAAGATGAAAGTAGGTCCTGTGGAAGTAATAAGTCACACCTGGAATATCAGAACCATGGTAAAATAAAGGTAAGTGTTACTTCAAAATATTCAAAGAGTAGCTGGTTTAGCAGTTGGTTTAGCCACTACTTGGAATGCCCACATATCACATCAGAGTGCTTCGTATCAAGTTCTACCTCTGCTGCTCATCTATCTTTCTAGAAATATGCAGGGGAGGTAGTAGATGGTGACCTAAGTGCTTGCATTACTGCCACTCATCTGGTAGACCACAAAGGAGTTCCTTGGTCTTGTGTTTAGACTTGCCTATCCCTGGCTGTTGCAGACATTTGGGGAACAAACCACAATATGGAAGACAGATCACTCTCTTTCAGGCACTCTGAATTTTAAATATACAAACATTTATAAGCATTTTAGAGACACAATTGTGGTGCAGTGGGTAAAGCCACTGCCTGTGATGCCAATATCTAATATAGGCACAAGTTTGAGTCCCAGCTGCTTCACCTCTGACCCAAATACCTGATAATGGCCTGGGAATAGCAGTTGAAGATGGCTCAATCCTTTGGCCCCTGCCACCCACATGGGAGAACCAGATGAATATCCTGGTTCCATAGTTTTGCCTGACCCAGCCCAGACCAACGAAGCTTTCTGGGAATTGAACCAGCAAAATTGAACTAGAAAATAGAAAGTCTCTCTTTCTCTCTCTCTCTCTCTCTCTTTCTCTCCACTCTCTCCCCCTGTCTCTCCCTCCCTCCTTCCTTTCTTACCTCCTTCCCTTGCTCTCTCTTCATCTCTCTCTGTAACTCTTTCAAATAAATAAATAAATAATATTTAAAGCATTTTTAAATGTTCATAAAATAGAACTAAAAGATGAGGTAATTTTGGTGCAATACCAATTTTGAAATTCATGTATTTTTCATATTATGCATTTTCCATATATTACGAAAATGCCTTTTTGCCAAAAAATTGTGCCACAGCAAACTCATACTTTAATTCAGCTTTTCATGAACTTTTAAAATTTCCATCACATATGCTTCACTTACCTTACTTTGCAATATAGCACAAACAGAACTGCTGCTCCCACCTACATCTCTATCCTTCTTCTGTATATCAGTAGGTATATGATTTTTAAATAGTCCGGCTGTTTCAGAATTAGTCTTTCTTAATAATAAATTATTTCTATATACCTTGTGACTTTGATCTGAGTGCCAGCAAAACCACTCCCCTAACCTAATTATCTGCAGTGTTCATTCCATAAATGACTTAGTTACTGAATTTGATTGAAGATATTACAGTATGCTTTTTAAGATCATGGTTGTAATTTTGTATTTTTTGTTTCACTTTAGTTTTTTCCCTTATTTCATTTAATTTTTCTGTATTAGGAGCTATGAAATAATCTTAGGTATTTCCATGGGCCAGTCTGATGACTTTTTTCCTTTTTAAATGTGTTGTAGTGTCATGTTTATTTACTGAGATAAAGCATTTCTAAGCTTTTTAATATTATATAAAATGGGCTAGTATAATTTTATATACAGGATAGCATTTTATTTTTTATTTATTTAAAAATAGACAATATAAATTTCAGTTGTTCTTGCTTTATGAGAGTGTGCAGTATATCTTTCCTCCTTTTTTCATGTTTTATGTTTAAGATCTATTTATTATGTTGTTTTACTAGTATTAATGTGAAAAGTCTCTGATTTACAGACTTCTTGACCCACCTCCAGCCTTAAGGGTGAATAGGAAGCTGTGGCCCATGAGAGTATCCTGAAAGTAGTGGTGGTTTTCTCTTGAACTCGATGTTAAACTCTAATATTCTATATCGCCTTTTAGGTGTTCTATTAGTTATCAAAGATCAGGGAGAACATATAGTATTTGCCCTTTGGGACAGGCTTATTTCACTAAGTATAATGTTTTCTAGTTGCTTACATTTTGTTGCAAAATACAAGATTTGCTTTTTTTTTACTGCTATGTAGGTATACATATCCCATAATTTATTTATCCAGTCTTACATTGACAGACATTTGGGTTGATTCCATATCTTAGCTATTGTGAATTGAGTTGAAATAAACATGGTGATTCATTTTCATTTCACATGCTGATTCATTTTCTTTGGGTAAATTCTCAGCAGTGGGATGGTTGGGTCACATGGTAGGTATATATTCAAATTTCTGAGGTATTTCCATGCTGTCTTCCACAGTGGTTTCCCTTTCTATTAACAATAGATTATGGTAACTTTCCCCCCTCATCATCACCAGCATTTGTTACTTGTTGATTTCTGTATGAGAGCCATTCTAACTAGAGTGAGGTGAAACCTCATTGTGGTTTTGATTTGCATTTCTCTGATGGCTAGTGATTCTGAACATTTTCTCAAGTGTCTGTTGGCCATATGACTTTCCTCTGTTGAAAAATGTCTTTTTAAGCTGTGGTGCATATTTGAGTCCTGGCTGCTTTAATTCTGATCCAATTCTCTGCTATACCTGGGAAAGCAGTGGAAGATGGTGCAGGTCCTTGGACTCCTGCACTCAAATAGGAAGACCCAGAGGAAGGTCCTGGCTCCTGGTTTCAGATTGGCACAGCTCCAGCCATTATGACCAACTAGGGAATGAACCAGTGAATGGAGGACCTCTCTCTCTGCTTCTCTTTCTGCCATTCTTTGTCTCTCTGTTTAACTCTGACTTTCTAATAAATAAATAAATCTTTTAAAAAAGAAATTATATGTCACGAGCAGAGATGTGCATATTTAATAATTAATAAAGGATTATACATATTTCTATTATCCATATACTTACAGAAGAATGAGTAAGTGTTGGCATGTTGTCATTCACATCTCCAATATTAATGATACAAGTTTCGGGGGTCTGTAAAACAAAATATTGACCATCCATATCTTGTAGTTTTATTTTCAACTGGATTTATCAATTAATTGATAACAAAAAACAACTGTAATTACTGAAGGAAATTAGCAGCATTACAAATGAAATTGACATTTAAACTGTATAATTTTCCTTATCTTAATAATTTAAGGGGCACATGATTAAATTTCATAGCCCTCATAATCTAGAAGTATTTCTTCACGCTAGTAATTTTCATTTAATTTATGAAAAATATTGTCATTTCTTAACAGACCATCAATGCAAAAACATAGAATCAATTGGTTTTATCGTTATTCAACACATTTAGAAGGGCTATAGCCTTAAGTACATTTTAAACTGCCTGTTAATTACTAAGAATCTTTATCTCCTATCAAAAGCATATTCTAATATTTTTACTTTTTATTTATATAGAGAAGAAATTTCATGTATTTCTTACATACAATTTTAAGAGTATAATGATACTTCTCACACACCCCTCCCTCCTGCCTTCTCTCACTCCCACCCTCCTTCCTCCTTCTTTTTTTAAAATTTTAATTTGTACTATGAAATGTTTTCAATTTACTTTATAATCACAAATTTAACATTCAAAAATATATAGCAGTAAATCAGAGCTGTCATTGTGGCACAACAAATTAAGCCACCACCTGCAACTCTAGCATTCTATATGGGTACCAGTTCAAGCCCCAGTTGCTACACTTCCAATCTCACTCTCTGGCAATGCACCTGGGAAAGCAGTAGAGAATGACAAGTCTTTGAGGCCCCTGCCATCCATATGGAGGACCTGGATGGAGTTCCCTGCTCCTGGCTTTGGCCTGTCCAAGTCCTGCCTGTTTCAGCTATTTAGGGTAGGGAACCGGCAAAAGAAATATCTCTCTGTATGTAATTGCCATTAAAATAAATAAATGTCTTTAAAACAATAATGTAAACTATTCCCCTGTGAAAAAAATATTTTAAAGATTTACTTTATACTTATAAAATGATCAATAAATGAAGATAAAAGAAAAGAAAAAATTCTAAGTACTTGGTTCATTTTTTCAATGGATTTTTTGTTTTGTGGTTATTGAATTTCTTGAACTCTTTATAGATTCTGGATATTAAACCCTTACCAGTTGCATAGTTCGCAAATAATTTTTCTAATTCTTCAAGTTACCTCTTCACTTTGCTGAGTGTTCCTTTTGCAGTGCAGAGACTTTTCAGTTTGATGTACTCCCCTTTGTCAATTTTGGCTTTGATTCCCTGTGCTTCTTGATTTTCCCCCAAGAACTCTTTGTGTATACCAAAATCTTTCAGTGTTTCCCCAATATTCCCTAATAATTTGACAGTATATGGTCATAGATTTAAGTCTTTGATCCATTTTGAGTGGATTTTTGTGTAAGGAGGGGATCTTTCTTCATACTTCTACATGTGGATATCCAATTTTCTCAGCACCATTTGTTGAAGAGATTGTACTTGCTCAAGGAATTGATTTTAGCTCCTTTGTCAAAGATAAGTTGGTTGTAGATGCATAGGTTGATTTCTGGAGTTCCTCTTTCTTTCCATTGGCATATCCATCAATTTTTGTGAGAGTGCCAGACTGTCTTGAATATAACTGTGCTGTAATACATCTTGAAATGTGGTATTGTGATGCCTCCAGCTTTGTTGTTGTGGTATAAACTTGCTTTAGTTATTCAGGATCTCTTGTGTCTGCATATGAATTTCAGCATCCTTTTATTTTTGATCTGAGATGAATATCCTTGGTATTTTGATGGTATCACATTGAATCTATAAATTACTTTAGTAGAATGGACATTTTGATTACATCAATTATTACTATACATGAGCATGAAAAATTTTTCCACTTTTGTGTCTTTTTCTATTTTTCTTTAGTGTTTTCTAATTTTCATTGCAGAGATCTATGATGTTCTTGATTAAATTTATTTCAAAGTGTTTGTTTTTGTAGCTATTATGAACGGAATTATGTTAGAAGTTTTATCAGCTGTGGCATTCTCTGTGTATACAAAGACTGTTGTTTTTTTTTAACTTTTATTTAATGAATATAGATTTCCAAAGTACAGCTTATGGATTACATTGGCTTCTCCCCCACCCATAACATCCCTCCCACCCGCAACCCTCCCCTTTCCCACTCTCTCTCCCCTTCCATTCTTATGAAGATTCAATTTCAATTTTCTATATATACAGAAGATCAGTTTAGTATACATTAAGTAAAGATTTCAACAGTTTGCACCCCCATAGAAACACAAAGTGAAAAATACTATTTCAGTACTCGTTATAGCATTAAACCACAATGTACAGCACATTAAGGACAGAGATCCTACATGAGGAGTAAGTGCACAGTGACTCCTGTCATTAACTTTACAAATTGACACTCCTTTTTATGGCATCAGTAATCTCCCTATGCACCAGTCATGAGTTTCCAAGGCTATGGAAGCCTTTTGAGTTCACTGACTCTTATCTTATTTAGACAAGGTCATAGTCAAAGTGGAAGTTCTCTCCTCCCTTCAGAGAAAGGTACCTCCTTCTTTGAAGACCTGTTCTTTCCACTGGGATCTCAGCCAGATCCGAATGCCTTTAGGGCTGATTTTGAGGCCAGAGTGCTGTTTAGGACATCCGCCATTCTCTGGGTCTGCTGTGTATCTCACTTCCCATGTTGGATCATTCTCTCCCTTTTTGATTCTATCAGCTAGTATTTGCAGACTCTAGTCTTGTTTATGTGATCCCTTTGACTCTTAGTCCTTTCATTATGATCAATTGTGAACAGAAATTGATCACTTGGACTAGTGAGATGGCATTGGTACATGCCACCTCAATGGGATTGAATTCGAATCCCCTGGTATGTTTCTAACTCTACCATTTGGGGCAAGTCAGCTTGAGCATGTCCCAAATTGTACATCTCTTCCCTCTCTTATTCCCACTCTTATATTTAACAGGGATCACATTTCAGTTAAATTTCAACACTTAAGAATAACTGTGTATTAATTACAGAATTAAACCTGTAGTATTAGTAGAACAGACAAAAAAATACTAAGAGGGATAATGTATTCAGTTGTGCATTAAGGACTGTTGATTTTTGAATGCTGATTTTATAGCCTGCCACATTATCAACTCTTTTATGAGCTCCAATATTCTCTTAGTGGAGTCTTTTGGATCCTCTATATATACATTCATGTAAATATTTTGGCTTTTGCCTTCTCAATTTGTATCCCTTTGATTTATTTTTCTTGCCAAATGACTTTGGTTAAAACTTCCAGTACTATACTGAATAACAATACTGAGAGTGGGCATTTTGTCAGATTCTGGATGTTAGACGGAATACTTACAAGGTTTCCCCATTCAATAGGATGCTGGCCATGGTTTGTCATAAATTGCTTTGATTGTGTTGAGGAAAGTTCTTTCTATTTGCTTAAAGCTTTTATCCTAAAAGAGTTGTATTTTATCAAAAGTTTATCTCTATCTATTGAGATCATTTGGTTTTTGTTCTTCAATTTGTTAATGTGATGTAACACATTTGTTGATTTGTGAATGTTTGAACCATCCCTGCACACTGGGGATAAATCCACTTGGTCCAGTTGAATGATCTTTCTTAAATGTTGATGGATTTGATTGGGTATTTTGCATCTATGTTCATCTGAAAAATTGGCTTGTAATTCTCTTTCTCTGTTGTATCTTTTTCAGGTTTAGAAATTACAGTGATGCTGGCTTCATAGAAAGAATGTGGAAGGATTCCCTCTCTTTCAACTATTTTGAGTAACTTGAGAAGAATTGAAGTTAATTCTTCTTTAAATCTCTGGAAGATCCAGCAGTGAAGCCATCCAGTACTGGGATTTTCTTTGTTTGTAGGGTCTTTATTATTTATTCAATTTTCATTGTGATTATTGACTTGTTTAGATATTCTGTGTCTTCATGGCTCAATTTAGGTAAGTTGTATGTGCCTTGGAACCTATCCATCTCCTTTAGGTTTCCCAATTTGTTGTTTCATTGATCTTTTTTGTTGTTTGGTTTCAATTTTGTTTGTTTTCTAAATTTAATTATTTCTTTTCTCCTAATAATTTTGGGTTTTGTTTGCTGTTGTTTTTCTAGTTCCTTAAGATGAATTGATAATATATTTGGTGTCTTTCCAATTTTTTGATGTAGGCACCAATTGCTATAAACTTTCCTCTTAATAATGCTTTTGTTGTATCCCATAAATTTTGCCATGTTGTATTGTCTTTATTTGCTTACAGAAATTTTTTTGATTTTCCTTATGACCCACTCTTCATTTAGGAGCATGTTGTTCAGTCTCCATGTTTTTGCATATGTTCTAGAGATTCTTGAGCTGTTGATTTCCAGTTTATTCCATTATGGTCAGAGAAGATACATGGTATCATTTTTATTTTTTTTTATTTGCTGATACTTACTTTATGCCCTACCATGTTGTCTATCTTAGAGAAAGTTCCAAACAATGGTGAGAAGAATGTGTATTCTACAACTGTAGGATGATTAGTTCTGTAGATATCTGTTAGGTTCATTTGGTCTATAGTGTCAATTAACTCTGTTGTTTTATTACTGATTTTCTTTCTGGTTGATCTGTCCATTGATGCTAGTGGGGAATTAAAACCCTGTATGACTATTGTATTGGAGTCTATGATTCCCTTTAGATCCATTAACATTTCTTTAAAATACCTGTGTACCCTAGTATTTGGGTGCATATGCATTATTATAGTCACATCTTCCCATTGAACTGATCCCTTAATCATTACATAATGCCCTTTTTTGTATCCTTTAACAGTTTTTCTATTAAAGTCTGTTTTGTCTGATATTAGGATGGCTACACCATGTCCTTTTTGTTTCTGTTAGCATGGAATATCTTTTTCCATCCTTTCAATTACAGTCCAAGTGTATCTTTGTTGGTGAGATACATTTGTTATAGGCAGCAAAGAAATGGGTCTTGTTTTTATTCCATTGGCCAAACTGTAACTTTTAACTGGAATGTTGAGGATATTTACATTCAATTTGAATATTGATAAAAATGACTTGGCCTTGCCATTTTTCCATATATATTCATATTGTTTACTTTGGAGTTTCTTGGCACTATCATTGGGAGATTTTTTGCTTTCATCTTTTTGTTTTTGCTTTTCATCTTCTTTCATAGTAATGACCATGTTTCTTTCTGAAGCACATCCTTCAGCATCTTTTGTAAGGCTGGATAAATGGGTGACATATTCTTTAAATTTGTTTGTTAAGGAAGGTCTTTATTTAATCTTCATTCATAAATGAAAATTTTGCAGGGTGCGGTGTTCTGGGTTAAAAGTTTTTGTTTCTCTTCAGACTTGGGATATATCTCACCATCCTCTCCATGCCTGTAAGGTTTCTGATGAGAATTTGCTGTGAGTCTAATTGCAGTTGCTCTGAAAGTAATTTGACATTTCTTTCATGCACATTTTAGAATCTTTTCTTTATATTTCACTGTGGAGAGTTTTACTACATTGTGTCATGGTGAAGACCTTTTTTGGGCATGTCTTTTAGGAGTTCTGTGTACTTCCTGTACTTAGGTGTCCCTATCTTTGTCCAATTTACGGAAATTTTCTGTTACTATCCATGTTGGTTATTCTCCTCGCTGTGATGGTCTTCCTCTTTGGATTATGCCTATGTGGTTCAGTGTAGTATCTGCTTTTTCTGTGAATACCCAGAGGCATGTGATGAGTGTGACCCAGGAGTTCCATTCAGTGCTACAGTGTGATGGAAGTGTCCAAGGTGACACCCAAGTGAGGCGTGGTAAATCTCTTTTTTAATCAGGGTGGTTTGGCTCACTTTATTGGCATATTCTCACGCTCACGTCTCCTCCAAGGAGACCTATGCCCAGCCGCTATCCTCAGTGAGTGCAACCATCTGCACTGCTACAAGAGTGACACAAAGGATCAATGCAGTGTGAGCATGGATCCTCTAACAGTGACTCTCACCAGGCAGTCAGAGAGTTCCAAGCATATGGAGCCACCCACAATGTCTGCTCATAGATTCAGACACACCTTGCACCCTCCCATGCAGCCACAGTGTTTTCATAGTCCATAACAGTAACAAGGCTCCCAAGTAATGGTAACCTAGTCCCCTGTCAATTCTCTCAGCCAGACTCAGACCCAACTCCTCTCAGCTAGTTGCTTGGCATGTGGACTCAAGCTGACACAGTTACAGGATGCTGGTGCTAGGTGGTCAGTGAGAGAGAAATGTGTTCTCCCTTTTTATTCCTCTAGGTTGGAGGGACACTGTCCCCCACTGGGCTCCAGGCTAGACTCACACCAGGCTCTTCCTGAAGTGTAATTGCAATTGGCCTGGGCTGCTGCAGCCTGATCTCACTTCACTCTTCAAAGCTGGTGCTGAGGTTTTTTAGGCTACAGTGGTCCTGAACTGTGCACATCCACATCCCCCACATAGATCCACAGTGTTACTTTAATTTGCATGGAATTTCCTCTGCAGTTTTCTCCCTAACTCTTCCCCAAGATTGCACTCTCTCCACTTTTTTAACTATCTCTTTTTTTTTTAATTACCTTCCCTTACACTAGAGTAATGAGCTCCTTCTCTATTCCATCATCTTGGAATCTCTGCAGTAAATCTTTTACATCAAAATTTGTGTCAGGATAGTTATAATATAGTCAATAGTATGCCTGTGACCTCCTTGCAGTTACACATGGGCATTTATCATTATATATTGTTATAATACATAAATAGACTCCTAATGACCATAACCTGTCAAGGTGAAAAAAAACATGCAATTCAATAATTGAAAGTTTAGTAGAGGCTGGCGCCGCAGCTCAATAGGCTAATCCTCCACCTGCGGTGCTGGCACATCAGGTTCTAGTCCTGGTCAGGGCACCAGATTCTGTCACGGTTGCTCCTCTTCCAGGCCAGCTTTCTGCTGTGGCCCGGGAAGGCAATGGAGGATGGCCCAAGACCTTGGGCCCTGCACCCGCATGGGAGACCAGGAGAGGCACCTGGCTTCTGGCTTCAGATCAGCACGGTGCGCTGGCTGCAGTGCACCGGCCGTAGTGGCCATTGTGGGGTGATTCAATGGAAAAGGAAGACCTTTCTGTCTCTCTCTCTCACTGTCCACTCTGCTTGTCCAAAAAAAAAAAAAGTTTAGTAGAAAACTATAGTTGTCTCCATTAAAACAACTGATAGTCATTTTAAATTACTCAGGTACTATTAACCATTGTTCATGAGAGAGTGGTGGCTGGCAACCACTTTTATGGATAAGTGCTTGACTTGTGAACATAATTACTTTTGTGAGGTAATTATGTCCACAAGTCAAGCACAATCTCCCTTATTTGTGGAATCTAAGAAAGTCAAACTTAAGTACAAAACAAAATAGTGGTTGCCAGGGCATGAGAGTGAAGGAAATGGGAAGATGTTAGTTGAACAACACACATTTGCAGTTAGGAGATAATATACACCACAAAAATGATGTGAATACATTATTACATAACTTGTTAATATATTAATTATTCTTTTAAAAACTATGAAAGATAATGAGTTGGGCCAGCACCGTGGCTCAATAGGCTAATCCTCCACCTTGCGGCACCAGCACACCAGGTTCTAGTCCCGGTGGGGGTGCCGGATTCTGTCCCGGTTGCCCCTCTTCCAGTGAAGCTCCCTGCTGTTGCCTGGGAGTGCAGTGGAGGATGACCCAAGTGCTTGGGCCCTGCACCCCATGGGAGACCAGGAGAAGCACCTGTCTCCTGGCTTTGGATCAGCACAATGCGCCGGCCGCGGCGGCCATTGGAGGGTGAACCAAAGGCAAAAGGAAGACCTTTCTCTCTGTCTCTCTCTCTCACTGTCCACTCTGCCTGTCAAAAATTAAAGAAAGATAATGAGTATGTTTGTTTGATTGTCCTAATCATTCCATAATGTATATGTACAAGGGGACTCATAAAACTTTGTGAAAAATGGGATTAAAAGATAAGATGAATTTTCCCTAAACTTTAAAAAGTCTCCTCACATATCAAAACATCAGCCTGCAGGCCTTGAATATATATAAATTTTGTTTGCCAATTATAATCCAGTAACACTCAAAAAATCACTCTATATCAAAATAAAAATTAAAACTAACAGGAATCTAGGCTTATATCTTTGAGGTTGAGATGGTTGTCATGGAACAGAAACAATTTTTAAAACATTCATAAATGTGGCTTCCTAAGATTTCTAATTTCAAAGTTCAGAGACAGAGGACAGCCTGTCAAACGAACATGTAAGGGCTAAGATAATATGCAAATACAAATTACAGTGTCCTCCTGCCCCCTAAAACCTGGACCAACATCCTGAGCAAAATAAAATTGCTTTGTTTTTAACTTACATTGTCTTTGACTCTGTTAATGCCAACAGAAAATGAGGTCAGACCCCTAAAAAGAGCTATGCTGAGTTGTCAGAGTCTGTGTACTAAGAACATTCTTCTGACAAATTTAGAAGCAACCCTTGGAAGAAGAGAGAAACTAAGAACCCCTTAAATGATTGCTCCTCACCACACGAACCCTGCACACAGCCCATATTAATCCATAATGACTATCCTTTCCCCATGGCTCAATCAGGGAATGCAAGGGGCTACTGCCAACGGCTGCCCAGCGATGGCCTCTGGGCTCTGAGTAGGAAAGGAACAGGGCACCTGGAGTTCTGGATGCCAGTCCAGCCCACACACTGTGTAAAAGAAGGGGCCAAAGGAAGGGTTGTGCCGGCAGTGAGATGGGGCCTACAAACTCCAGGGATAACATGTGGGAAGCCCGTATCCTGCCATCATTTTTCTGGTGACTTCTTCCCACTGCACCTCCCCCTCTCCTCAAGCCCGGCCCCACACACTCACCATTTCTCAGCATCTGAGGTGGGTGGAATTCTGCAATAGAAGAAAGTCAGAGAACAGTGAACGCTGGCTACCTTCCGAGTTTCCCAGCGGTGGAGGCCCCTCCTAGGACTTCTATCTGCCATGGAACTGGAACACTACTATGGTGTCAAGATCTCTGGTGATTATGTAACATTTATGCCACCACACATGATTGGAAAGCTTGCATTTCCATGGGTATGAACATCACAGTAGACACAGCCAACCAGCATCCTCCATAGCAGTGATGCATATTTTCAGGTCATGCTGGAACGTGTCTTTCTAAGCTATGTCATGCCTGTAGTGGGAGGAATTTTCTCTTCTCTGGTCTTGCCAACTGCTAGGCTCCCTCTGACCTCCCAGCCCATCATCCTGAGAGGATCTTACTTGGAAGTTGCAGTAACCTGCTTCAGGTCAGTTACAGTTTAATGGTGGTTTATTGCCTTCAGAGCCTTTCTTTTTCATCATATATGTGACTTTTTTTCTATCGAGTCATCTATGGGTTTTTTAGTATTCATTTAAAGAATGTTTAAAGACACCACATAATTTAATCTTTTTTCCCATTTTTCTTGAACATTTTTTCTAGACTGCCTATTGTCCTCTACTATTATTTTCTACTTATTTCTTGCTGGCACTTAGAAATTAGTAGATTTTATAAATATACATATATGTATATATAAAATTGGTCTTTCCAGTAATGTCATTTATCTGTTGTATTTATTTTTATAATTTTATGGATTATCTTTCTATATAAACATCATCAAATATATTCATTTTATGTCTGAAATTGATCTTTATACCTCATAATTTGCTTTTACTGTTTTATTCTCCTTACTATCACTGCAGTAGAAAGTTTGTGAGACAGCACAGACTCATGGTCTAGGTTTACTCCTAGGGTAAAAAAAAGTTTTCAATGATCCTAATTACTTGCATTGTTTGTCGTAGGTTCATTTCATTGTTGATTGGAGTTAGGAAGTTGCTGGCTTTTTAGTTGTTGTTCTGTTAGCAGTATTCTTTTTACCAGATTATGAACTTCATTAAATGCCTTTCAACATGTAATCTAAATGATCATGTGATTTTCTTCTTTTATTTTTACCTACCTGGTTGACTTGTCTGGGAATCTACAGCACTCTTGTGTTTTTTTAATATATCCTGCTTTCTATTGAGATATTATGTGATTTCATTTATTAAATTAATATTTTGCTGAGGATACTTGTAGCTCTGCTTATGAAAGGGATGCATTTAATAAAACTTAATTTTTTATTTCAAGTCCTGATCTAAAACTTTAATTTTTATTTCAAGTCTTGGTCCCCTTGCATCATCCTCACTGTAATGCTGGTTTTCTCAAAGAAACTAAAACCAATATGCTTTGCTTATTTCTGCTTTGGGTAGGTCTTTGAAATATAGATTCATATATTCTTCCGTAAAATTTTGGAATATTCTGTAACTCTGGACCTAAAGTTTTGATTGTATGACTTTTTTCTTGGTTGATCGGTTGGAGTTTTCAAAATGTGATTCAACTTACTTGGTTTATATAGGTGTTTTCCTATTTTGTTATATTTGTGTTTTGGAAATATTATTTTCAAAATTGGGTGGATTTTGACACCAAAGAGAAAAAAATAAAATAATGGATAGGTCTTAGCACTGAAGCAAAGATTACCATAGCTAGAATAGTATGAAAGGCCTAATTAATGGATAATATTTCATCTTAAAACATAATAATGGCAAGTATCTTTCAATAAAGAAGCACAGAAGAGAATATTTAAGCTGAAGAACCAAACAACAGATTTGAAGATCATAATGAAGGGAAGAAAATATCAGTATATAATCAAAGGATAGAAGATGATTAAGCTGGAAGATGAAAAAAGTGAAACATGATGAGTATAATTAATGATAATGTATTTTATTCTCCAAAAGTGTTGAGAAAATATATTTAAAAGTGCAGAATAATATGTATGTTGATTCATTTTATTAAACCATTCCACAATACATGCATATTTCAAAGCAATATGACAATGACACTTCAAAAGGTTCATGTAGAATGGAATTAAAAGATAATTAAGAAAAAATTTCAATGTATAGATTTTTTAAAGCTTTTATTTAATGAATGCATTTTTCATAGGTACAACTTTAGGCTTATAGTGGCTCTTTCCCCCACAACCGCCCTCTTACCTTTACTCCTGTCCCACCTCCCAATCCCTCTCCCATCCCACTTTTCATTATGGTTCATTTTTAGATTAACTTTATAGAGAGAGGTCTCTTTGCTAAGTAAAGATTTCAACAGTCTGCACCCACACACACACAACACATAAAGTACAGTTTGATAATAAGTTTTGCTGTTAATTCTCATAATACAAAACTCACTAAGGACAGAGGTTCTACATGGGGATTAAGTGAACAGTGACTTCTTTTGTTCACTTAATAATTAACATTCTTACTTATGATGTCAGTGATCACTTGAGGCTCTTGCTATGAGCTGCCAAGGCTATAAAAGCCTTTTGTGACCACAGACACCTTCAATATTTGGACAAGGACATAAGCAAAGTGGAAGTTCTCTCCTCCCTCCAGAGAAACATCCTTCTTTGATGGCACCCCACTGGGGTCTCACTCACAGATAACCTTTGTGTAGGATATTTTTTGCCACAGAGTCTTGCCTTTCCATGCCTGAAATGCTCTCACAAGCCTTTCAGTCAGACCAGGGAGACTTAAGGGTTGATTCTGAGGTCAGAGTGTTAATTACAGTGAATGTCATTCTAGGACTCTGTGGTGTGGACTGCTTCCCATATTGGACATTATCTCCTTTTAAATTCTATTATTATTGCACCTAGTCTTATTTATATGATCTCTTTTACACTTATTCATATTTATACATTCACTTTAACACCTAGTATGGTCACTTTAACAATTAAGATGGCATTTTTACCAACAATTTTAATGGGATTGGAGTCACATGATAAGTTTTTAAACTGTACGCTTAGAAGTAAGTCAGTGGAACTGTATACAGACATATACAGCTTTACAGTTATAAACTACCTCCTCCCTCTCTTATTCCCCTCTTATTTTTTAAAATATTTTCCATTTATTTATTTGAAAGTCAGAGTTGCACAGAGAGAAGAGAGGCAAAGAGAAAGAAAGGTCTTCCATCTACTGGTTCGTTCCCCAAATGGACTATCCTTGCTCCAGGAATTGGTTTTAGCTCCTTGAACAAATATAAGTTGGTTGTAGATGTTTGGATTGATTTCTGGTGTTTCTATTCTGTCCCATTTGGCTAATCATCTGTTTTTGTACCAGTACCATGCTGTTTTGATTATAACTGCCTTATAGTATGTCTTGAAATCTGGTATTGTGATGCCTCCAGCTTTGTTTATTTGTATGATTTCTTTAGTTATTTGAGGTCTCCTGTGCCCCCATATGAATTTCAGCATTATTTTTTCTAAATCTGAGAATAATGTCTTTGTATTTTGATTGGTATTGCCATGAATTTGTAAGTTGCTTTTGTAAGAATGTACATTTTGATGATATTGATTCTTGCAATCCATGACCACAGCAGATTTTTCCTTTTTTTTGTATCTTCATCTATTTCTTCCTTTAAGATTTTGTAACACTCATCATAGAGATCTTTGACCTTATTGGTTAAATTTATTTCATGATATTTTATTTTTTTCTAGCTATTGTGAATGAGATTGAATTTAGAAGTTCTTTCTAAGCCATAGCATTGTCTGTGCATACAAAGGCTGTTGATTTTTGTGTGTTGAATTTATATTCTGATAGCTTAGAAAACTCTTCTGTGAATTCCAATAGTCTCTTAGTGGAGTCTTTTGGTTCCCATATATTTAGAATCATGTCATCAGCAAAAAGAGATAGTTTGATGTCTTCCTTCCCAATTTCTATCTCTTTGATTTGTTTTTCTTGCCTAATGGCTCTGACTAAAACTTTCAGTACTATATTAAATAGCAATGGTGAGAGTGGGCATCCCTGTCTGGTACCATATCTCAGTGGAAAAGCCCTCAACTTTTCTCCATCCAATATGATGCTGGTCATAAGTTTGTCATGAATAGCTTTCATTGTGTCAAGTAATGTTCCTTCTACAGCCAATTCGATTAGATTTTTCATCATGAAATGTTGTTGTATTTTGTCAAATGCTTTGTCTGCATCTGAGATAACCATATGGTTTTTGTTCTTAAAATTGATAATGTGATGTATCATATTGATTTATTTGCAAATTTTGAACCATTTCTGCATACCAAGAATAAATCCCACTTGGTCCAGGTGAATTATTTTTCTGATTTGTAGTTGCATTCAATTGGTTAGGATTTTATTGACAATTTTTGCATCTATGTTCTTCAGGGATTTTGGTCTATAGTTTTCTTTCTCTGTTACATTTTTCCAGGGTTTAGGAATTAAGGTGATGCTGGCTTCATAGGAATCTATTTCTTCTAGGTTTCCCAGTTTGTTGGCATACAGCTCTTTGTAATGGTTTCTGATGATGTTTTTTATTTCTGTGGTGTCTGTTGTTACATTTCCTTTTCCATCTCTAATTTTATTGACTTGGGTTTTCCCTCTCATTTTTCAGATTAGTTGGGCCAATGGTGTGTCTATTTTGTTTATATCTTTTTTTGAAAAACCAGCTCTTCGTTTTCCTGACCTTAAAAAAGATTTTTAATTTTTAATTTTGTTGATTTCAACTCTAATTTTTTTTAATGTTTATTTAATGAATATAAATTTCCAAAGTAAGGCTTATGGATTACAATGACTCCCCCCCCATAACATCCCTCCCACCCGCAACCCTCCCCTTTCCCACTCCCTCTCCCCTCCCATTGACATCAAGATTCATTTTCAATTCCTTTATATACAGAAGATCACTTTAGCATATATTAAGTAAAGATTTCAACAGTTTGCTCCCACACAGAAACATAAAGTGAAAAATACTGTTTGAGTACTAGTTATAGCATTAAATCTCAATGTACAGCACATTAAGGACAGAGGTCCTACATGAGGAGTAAGTGCACAGTGACTCCTGTTGTTGACTTAACAAATTGACTCTTGTTTATGGTGTCAGTAATCACCCTAGGCTCTTGTCATGAGTTGCCAAGGCTATGGAAGCCTTTTCAGTTCACCGACTCTAATCATATTTAGACAAGGTCATAGTCAAAGTGGAAGTTCTCTCCTTCCTTCAGAGAAAGGTACCTCCTTCTTTGATGACCTGTTCTTTCCACTAGGTTCTCACTTGCAGAGATCTTTCATTTAGGGTTTTTTTTTTTTTTGCCAGATTGTCTTGGCTTTCCATGCCTGAAATACTCTCATGGGCTTTTCAGCTGGATCCAAATGCCTTTTTGTTTCCTTTTTAATCTCTGATTTTATTGATTTGGGTGTTTTCTTTTTTTAGTTAGTTGGGCCAATGGGGTGTCAATTTTATTTATTTTTTCAAAAACCCAGCTCTTCGCTTGGCTTATTTTTTGTAATTTTTTTGATTCAATCATATTGATTTCTTCTCTGATTTTAATTATTTCTCTTCTACTAGACTTGGGTCTGGTTTGCTGCAGTTTTTCTAGATCCCTGAGATGTGTTTAAAGCTCATTTATTTGGTGCCTTTCCAATTTCTTGATGTAGGCACCTATTGCTATAAAGTTTCCTCTCAACACTGCTTTTGCCATATCCCATAAGTTTTGATATGTTCTTTTGCTATCCTCATTTACTTCCAGAAAGTCTCAAATCGCCAAATGGAGAAAGAAAATATGTCAGTCTCTGCATTCAAAAATGCTTGTTGAGGACACCCAGCTCCCCAGCAGCCATCAGGCAGCAGGTGCTAATCATATAAGGGGACTTCAAACAGTTTGTGGGGATTAAATGATAAATGTAAAGAATAATGACACATTGGCTGCTAAGATGGTGGAATGGTGACAATGATGTCTGTTCTAGGCTCTGCAAAATTAGCAGGAAAAAAATGGAGACGGTTCACTCTCAGGGGAAAGTTGCAGAGAAAATAGCAGTGAGAGTTGTTGCAAAAACAGTGGAAATAGCCTGGACCTAAAGGGAAGGCACAGATGTGCAGCTATGAGCATGGAGCATGAACACAACAAAAGAACCAGCAGCCCGTGCTGGATAGGCAGGCTAGGTCAGACTGCACCAGCCCACACTGCACCACTGTTTATACAGCTGGAGGGGAAGTGTAGTAGACTGCATCATGTTTGAGTTCAATCCAGAATCCTCAGAGGAACTGGGTGACTGCTCATGGTGGTAGTTGGGGCGGGGGGGGGGGGGGCATGTGCCTCTCTCTCCACTTTTTCTCCCAACACACAAGTACCCTGAAACCAACTAGCTGGGAGAAGGCTGGTGCCATTTCAGACATAAACAGGAGCAGCAGCTTCAAATTCTCTGCGTGCACCCAGCAGGTTGTGGGGGTTGCTGGTAGGGACAACCACAAGAGTTCAAATCAACTGGTGGGGTCTATCTCCACCTTGTCATCAGGGCAATGACACCACCAGCTCCACTGCACCCACCTGGCAATGGGCAGGGAGAGGGATCCATCCCCAATGAAAGGAAGTGAGTCCGTGGGTACCATTGTACCCACCCAGCACAATTGTGAAAGTAGTAAGGCTGTGGACTAGGGTATTTTGCTAGATTGTGACCTGGGGATTCTACCAGAGATAAAAATGCAAGTTCTCCACAGACTTTGAATCTGGCTGGGGGAATCAGACTCCATCTACTTGCTCCACACTGGAGCACTGAACACAGCTCCCTGACCATGCCCAGCACTCATTTCTGGGTATTCACCGAAAGAGCATATATTCCACTAAGCCACAGAAGCAGAGTCCAAAGATAAATATCATCACAGGGGGAAAAAACCCAACAAGTATCTCCACAAATGCCTAAAAATAAATGCAGCAATTCAAGAAACAAGAATAAGTAGGACAACATGATGCCTCCAAAGGAGCACAACACTTCAATATTTCAATGTGAAGATGAAGAGATGGATGAAATGCTGGAAATGGAATTCAAAATTAAATGTAGGATCACTCAGAAGCAATCAAAACAAATCCACGAACTAAAGAATACCATACGGACATGAATGGAAATTTTTTTTCCATAAAATTGAGATTTTTAAAGGGTAATCAAGGGGCTGACAATGTGGCATGTAACTCTGCCTTTTAAATAAATAAATAAATCTTTAAAAAGAAATCAAAATGATATACTAGAAATGAAGAACTGAATAGATCAAATAAAAATGCAGTGGAAACCCTTAACAACAGACTCAGAAAGGCAGAAGAAAGAGTAACCAAACTAGAAGATAAATAGAAAATAAATTTTTGGATCCTACAGTCAGACCCAAAACAAAGAATAAAAGAGAAAACTTAAAATCAGTGTTGGAAATTTATGGGATACCATCAAGTGACTCATCATACAGGTACTAGGAGTTGCTGAAGGTGTGGAAAGAAGGAATGGACTACAAAGCCTATTTAGTGAAATGATTACAGAAAACTTCCCCATTTAAATAAAGAAAAGGATGTCCAAGTAGATGTGCAAACTCCTAACAGACATGACCAGAAAAGATCTTCACCAGGACACGTTGTAATCAAACTCTACAGTAAAATATAAAAAAATCTAAAATATGCATGAGAGAAAATGCCATATTATTTTAGAAGATACCCAATTAGACTCATAACTGACTTCTCATCAAAAATCCTACAGGATAGAAGGGAATAGTGAGATATCACCCAAGTCTTAAAAGAAAAAAAAAAAAACTACCAACCTAGAATAATGTATCCTGCAAAGCTCTCATTTGCGAATGAAGATTAAATAAAGACCACCTATAAAAAACAGAAATTGAAAGAATTTGTCATCATTCATCCAACCTTACAAAAGATACTTAAAGACGTGCTACACACAGAAACATGGAAAAATAGCTGTCATTTTCAAAGTATGATAAGGCAGAAAAACCACCAGTAGAAGAACAAAAGAAATTCAAAGTAAACAAAAGGAATATTTATGGAAAAATTGCAGGACCAAGTCATTACTTATCAATAGTCATCTTGAAAATATGTGGCCTCAAATCTCCAGTTAAAAGATACAGACTGGCTGAATGGATCAAAAAACACGGCCCATCTATGTGCTTCCTACAAGAAGCACATCTCACCAACAAATATACATGCAGAATGAAAGTGAAAGGATGGAGAAAGGTATTCCATTCTAACAGAAACCAAAAAAGAGCTAGTGTTGCCATGCTAATATCAGACAGATTATACTTCTACATAAAAACTGTTAAAAGAGATGAAGAACAGCACTACGTAATGATTAAGGGATCAATTCAACAGGAAGATGTACTATAATAAATGATCATGCACCCAACTACAGAATGCCTAACTATTTAAAAGAAATGTTAAAGGATTTAAAGGGAGAATAGACTCCAATACAATAGTAACAGCAGATTTTAATACCCCTTTCACAATAGACAGATCAACCAGACAGAAAATCAGCAAGGAAACAGCAGAGTTAATTGACACTATAGACCAAATGGACCTAACAGATGTCTACAGAACCTTTCACTCCACAGTGGCTGAATACACATTCTTCTCACCTGTGCATGGAACTTTCTTTAGGATAGACCATATGCTAAGCCTTAAAGCAAGTCTCAGCAAATTAAAAAAATTCAGAGTAATACCATGCATCTTCCCAGACCACAGTGGAATAAAACAAATTAAACAACTCAGGAATCTCCACATCATATGGAAACGCATGGGTACTAAACAACATGCTTCCAAATGAACAGTGGGTTTTAGGAGAAATGAAAAGAGAAATCAAAATATTTCTGAAAACAAATGATGATGACAATACATCATATCAAAATTTATGGGATATGGTAAAAGCAGTGTTAAGAGGGAAGTTTATATCAGTGCCTACATGAAGAAATTGGAAAGGTACCAATTAAATGAGCTATCTAGACATCTCAAGGAGATAGAAAAACAACAATAAACCAAACCCAAAATTAGTAGGAGGAAAGAAAGAATAAAAATTAGAGAATAAACAAAATTGCAACAAAAATAATACAAAAAATTGGTGAAAAATTGGTGAAAATGGTGAGTTTTTTTGGAAAATATAAAAAAAATTGATATACCATTTGCCCAACTAACCAAAAAAGAGGGAGAAGACCCAAATCAATAAAATCAAATTAAAAAAAGAAATACAACCAAAAATACAACGGAAATAAAACGAGTCATCAGGACTTACTACAAAGAGCCATATGCCAACAAAATTGGAAATCTAGAAGAAATGGATAGATTCCTAGATACACACAATCATGAATTGTGAAGACATAGGAGGCTTAAACAGATCAATAACCAGTATGTAAATTGAATCAATAATAAAGACCCTCCCAAGAAGAAAAGCCTAGGACTGGATAGCTTCTCTGCTGAACTTTACCAGACATTTAATGAAGAACTAATTCAAATTTTCATAAAGATATTCAAAACAATTGAAATGGATGGACACCTCCCAAACTCCTTCTCTGAAGCCTACATTACTATAATTCCTAAGCCAGAAAAAGATGAAACAGAGAAAGATAGTTGTAGAGCAATATTTCTGGTGAACATAGATGTAAAAATTCTCAACAAAATATTAGTCAATCAAATCCAACAAAGCATCATAAAGATCATTCACCCAGACAAAGTGGGATTTACCCCTGTTGTGCAGGGATGGTTCAACATTCACAGATCAATGTTATCACATTAACACATTAACAAATAGGAGAACAAAAACCATATGATTATCTCAATAGATGTAGAGAAAACATTTGATAAAATACAACATCCCTTCATGTTGAAAATCTTAAGCAAATTGGTTATAGAAAGAACATTCCTCAATACACTCAAAGTAATTTTTTACAAACCCACATCCAGAATCCTATTGAATGAAATAAAGCTGGAAGCATTCCACCTAAGATCCAGAACCAGACAAGGATGGCCATTCTCACCATTGTAGTTTAATATAGTACTAGAGGTTTTAGCCAGAGCCGTAAGGAAAGAAAAAGAAATCAAAGGGATACAAATTAGACAAGAGAAAATCAAACTATCCCTATTTGCAGATGGCATGATCTATCATATAAGGGATCCAAAACACTCCACTGAAAGGCTATTGCAACTCATAAAAGAGCTTGTTAAAGTGCCAAGACATAAAATTAACATGGAAATATCAATAGCCTTAGCATACACAGACAATGCCATGGCTGAGAAAGAATTTTTAAAATCAGTCCTATTCACAACAGCACCAAAAAGAATCAAATACCTTGGAATAAATTTAACCAAAGATGTCAAAAGCTATGTGATGAAAATTACAAAAGACTAAAGAAAGAAATAGAAGAGGACAATAAAAATGAAAAAATCTTCAATATTCATGGATCAGAAGAAACAACATCATCAAAATATCCATACTACCAAAAAGTAATTTATAGATTCAATGTAATCCAAATCAAAATAATCATGACATTCTTTGCAGATCTAGCAAAAATGATCCTAGAATTCATTTGGTAACACAAGTATATCAATAAGTTATCAGCACAATTCATAATAGCCAAGATATGTAATCAACCCAGATGGCCATCAACAAATGACTGGATAAAGAAATTAGGGCACATACACACACACACACACACACACACACACAATGGAGTACTAGTCAGTTGTAAAAAAGAAATGAAATCCTTTCTTTGGCAACAAGATGGTTGCAACTGGAAACCATTATGCTTAGTGAAATAAGCCAGTCCCAAAAAGACAAATATCATATGTTTTCCCTGATCAGAGGTAAGTACCTGAAATATAATGTGTTGAAGTGAAATAGACCTTTCAAGAATCAATGATGGTTTATAGCTCTTGTCTCTTTTGTTTAGGAACAATAGTTTGGTTTTTCTTTAATTTGTTTTCTCTACTATTTCTGCTATTTGTTAAACTCTTTTACTTTTGGTTGTATTAACTATATGAGCATTAAGTGTACTAAAAAAAGATCATTGTAAAAATTAGGAGAGAAAATATGAGAGGGAAAGGGAAGAAGGGATAGAGGGTGGATGGGAGGGAGGGTAGGGGAAATTCCACTATGTTCCTGTAATGGTATTAAAGAAATGTATGAACTTTGTAAAACTTTAATAAAATATATATTTTAAAAATAAAAAAATCACATTTCACTTCTTTTATTCTCCTCTGTAATGCTTATTTCAGATGGAATTACATTTTTGGTGGAATGAATGAGTAATGAATTTACAAAAGATAAATTTAGGGGATAGCACTGTGGCATAGTAGGCTAAGCCTTCACCTGCAGCACTGGCATCCCACATGAGTGTTTGTTCATGTCCTGATTGTTTCTCTAATGATCCAGCTCTCTGCTTTTGGCGTAGGAAAGCAGTAGATGATAGCCCAAGTGTTTGGGCCTCTGTACCCATGTGGGAAATCCAGAAGAAGCTACTGCTCCTAGATTTGGATCCTCTCAGCTCTGGTTTCTCTTTGTTTCTCCCTTTTTCTCCATGTGTAGCCCTGTGTCTCAAATAAGTAAAGTCTTTAAAAAAGATAAATTTACTTTGGTCCAAAACATTTTGTAATCCATGCATATTTTGTTTTGCATTGTTTTGTTCTGTTGAACTCTTTTACTTAGGGTAGCATTAAGTATATGAGCGTTAAGTGCACTAAAAAATCATTGTAAAAATTGAGAGTGAGATATGAGAGGGAGGGGGAAGAAGGGTTGGAGCATGGTTGGGAGGGAGAGTTGGAGGAAATGCCACCATGTTTCAAATAGTTATCTTTTAATATTATTTTTCCACGATCTTTGTGAAGTCACTCAATATGCCACCTAATTGCAGGGGGCACAATTCTAGAGGAAGACAGACGGGGTCAGACTGGAGGAAGTCTACTCATGGTGTACTCAATCCAGTGTCCAGACAAAGGATTCTAGCACATTATGAACCTTAACAAAGATAACAACTGGCCCAGGTCAATCACTGGGGAACTGTGTCAAGTTCACCAAACACTGGCTGTAGGCTCTACCTTCCTGGTGCCTGCCCAGGACTCCCTACACCGTCTCTGGTTGAGAGTTTTTTTCGTGACCTCAGCTCTCTCCAGGCTTCCCACATGATAGCTTCCAGCTGTCTGGCATCCCCTGATCCTTTGCCAGTCTGGGCTCACACATCAGTCCCACCTTCATAAGACTATCACTTGACAAAAGGTTTCTCATTGCCCATAAATATTTTTCTCTCCCTTCTCAATATGTCTCATGACATAGAAAGAACTGAGCACAGCCATGGGGCAGCCTTCACGTTAAATATCAGTCCCATCACTGCTAGATGGTATCCCTGGACAAGTTAACTAAACTCTGGGCTCTGATTGTTTCCTTCTACAAGTAGGTCTCTGCCATCTGCCTATCCTGACTGGAGAGGCGCTTAACTGAACTATGGAAAGCGCTGACCAGAATGTCTCATGGGAGTCTCTGCAGCCTTGCTTACAACATACCACCTGTCAGGGGGAGTGACAACAGATCAAAGTCTCTGGAGTGTGTCAGCCACCCAACAGTGCTTTCCCATGAGTCAGCTCTTCCCAGTTTGTGATTTGGAGTGGAGAAGGCATTGCCTTCACCAGGGGTGACCCAACAGCCTTGTTCTTGGGTTCTTGGTCTCTGGAAACTCTGCATTGATCCAAGTGCTGTGCGGCGAGGATGTGAACCTTATGGAGATTCTCTAGGGACAGCTAGACTCCAGGCTGCCCATCCTGAGCGCTGCAGGCCCAGGCCTCTTCCTGGGCAAGCTGAGCTGCCCACTAGCAGCACCCAGTCCCTGGGCATTGCAGGCTAATGTGCTGAACCAGTGCTATCTGGATCGGAGGGGAACAGGAGCCCCTGCACCAGCACTGGGAGAGGCAGTGCAGGCTGCCCTGGCTGAGGGATCCCTCTGCTAGCTGTGTGGATTCTTGACCTGGAGCTTCACAGGATGATTTGCAGACCAGGTGCGATAGCATGGGGATAGAAACTGTGGCTCTCTCTGCTGCAATCAGATAGGGCCAGCATCAGTGGCTGTGAGGAGCTGGAGCACCTGCGGCAGTGCCATGGGGCCAGGCAGAGGCTCTGCAGAGGCTCCTGCCAGCGGCCCAGGAAGGCTTCCAGGCGCTGGGTGCAGCAGAGCTGTAGGCTGTGCATGAGGCCATCCAGGCCAGAGGCCATGAGGCAGCTTTGTCATGGGTGCTTGCAGGCCTAGAGTGCCTGGACAACATGCAGCAGGACCCATTGGTGGTTGGCACAGAGGATGTGAGTCTTGAGCTGAACTTGGTATTCCAATCGGACCCTAGTGTCCCAGGTGCAGCAGCTGCTGCTGTGCCTGCAGGGGCCCAACATTTCCTGGTCACA